>NW_019392879.1:0-19222 GCF_000648675.2 Cimex lectularius | reverse complement strand
AAGATCGTGGGTTCGAATCCCGCTCGTGCCATTGACTTTTTTATCTCAACTAAAAACCTTAATTAATTGTAATATATTAATTGGTCAAGCGGACCACGAAATTAGTGAATTTAAAATTTCAAATAAGTTTGATCTCTGTCGCTTTTGACGCAGGAGCCAAATTATTAATAAAAATTGATTGATTGAAACCCAGATAAAAGTAAATATGTAAAATATAGAAATTACGACGCCGTGTTTCTTTGGAAAACAAATTTATATTTTCATGCGCGTTGGGTGGTTTTGTTTTTCAATGAAAAAGCACTTTTATCTTAAGTGGGGAATTATTTAAAAAGAAATCTCTTCCTCTCACTCCACCTAAGCGGAAAATCGTCCAATTTAACCATTTTAGCCATTACCGTGATATGCAGATTACTGTGTTTGCTCGTACTATTTACATAAAATGTCGGACATGGTTTGTTATTCCTCCATCCTGTGCAAAATCCACCCGGGGTAATAACAAGTATTAAAACGATTAAAGGACCTGTACATCATCGAGTTAGAAAAGCCCTAAGGAATATAAAGAAAAACGCCTTTCTTCGTTTCCGAGTTTTTTCCCCCCGAACGAAATCTCCATGGACACGCACGGCGAAACAAATGAACCCACGCGAGGGCCCGTAATCGGTTAAGTTCCACAAAATTGCACAAATTGTATTATGCTATCCGAGGAACGGTGGGATCCAATTTCATGCAACAGTTTTACCAGATTGAATACATTAAAACGGCCCCGGTGCCGACTCTTTACCTACCACCTGGCCATTCATGGCAAAAAAAACCATCCATCTTTCGCAATATAAATAAAATATAATTAAACAAAGTGATAATCATTTTTTCCGGGAGAAAATCTCATTGAATTCTTCAGCTTTCCACATCGGAGATAATTAATTTGGATCAAACTGCCGACAATTGCCAATCAAGAAGCCAACCACCAATTCACCATTCACGATATAATTTAAGATTGATTAGCTTTTGTACCCCTCTCGAAGGGTGAATAACAAAATTTAAAACAAAATATCGACAAGTATATTTTATTTAAAAATGCGGCTTGTTTATTGTTAATTGCTTATAGAAATTATATTTTTTCAAAATATTAATCAATGAAAAATGAATCGCAAAAGATACTTTTCACGGCATTTTAATAATAATATATTTTATAGAATTAATCCAATTAACAAAAAATGTTTAAATATAGAAATACACAATATAAAAGCAAAACTAAGAAAACAAAGGAAAAAATTACTTAAGTTTAAAAAATATGTAAAGTAAGAAAACAGCTTACTCGTGTTACAAACTTTGCCAGTAGAATCTACATTCAAAAAGGAACCAAAACGTTCTACTTAACTATGGTCTAAATCTCAACAGTTTCGGAGTTATTCCACTTTTTCTGATTTTTTAAGATTTCACGACCATTCTTCAAATAAACAATGATAACTCCACAACTAAACCGGTTTTGTTCAAATCCGTTGATACAATTGAAAACTACGTTAAATTTCCAGAAAGATGTGATTAATACTAAACTTGCAAACGTTGGTGAATTAAGCGTTTTAGTAGCCAGAATTTTGAAAAAAAATTTTCTTTCAAAGTTGAAAAACTTACTCTGGTGATTATAAAATTCCAAACCAAATTAAGTTGAAAAACCTAAACTACTATTTCCAAACTTAGTGACTAACTAAACAATTTCAGAAAACGTACCCCATTTAATTTTTTTTAGTGTGTACTTGTTTTTTAATTACTTTTTTTAAAGATGAAGAAATTGACGAAGGAAAGGAAAAAAAACCCTGGTTGACGGTTAATTAATTAAAAAAATTAACTGTAAGTTTAATTAATTAATTTAAAAAGACAATTACACCATTAAAAAGGATATTAAATGGAGTACGTTTTCTGAAATTTGCTGGTATCTAGGTTTGGAAATAGTAGTTTCGAATCACCATAGTAAGTTTTTCAACTTTGAAATAAAAATGATTTTTCAAGCTATGGCTACGTTTACAAATTTAGTATTGATCACACCCTATTGGAAATTTAACGTAGATTTCAATGGTATCAACGGATTTGTTCAAAATATTCTAAAACAATCAGAAAAAGTGGAATTCAAGTCCGAAACTGTTGAGATTCGGACCATACATAATTAAGACTTTGTGGTTTCATTTTGAATGTAGAATCTACTGGCAAAGTTTGTAACGATCTGTATACCTACAAAAAGATCACATTTATAATTGTTACAGTAAATTTTTAAATTGCCATTTTAAAATACTATAACACATTTGAAAATATAATAAAATAATATTAGAAAACAATTATACAAAAATGTTGATTTTTAAAGTAAGTAAAAATGAGTTTATGCATATTTAGTTTAATTATATTCAGTAAAATCATTAAGAAATATTATAAAGTTAAATAATTTATAATTGGATACCATTTCATAACGTTATCTATTTGAAAATTGGTGCATTGTTCAAGGCACGTCAAACAGTAAACGATCGATGCACCAAATAATGTCACTACCCAAATTGGTGCACAGATCAGCAATGAACATAACGACAATATCATGCGGAGTATCATTATTTATGGGTTATATCTACGATTATGTTGCTGTTTACAATCATTGCACCAATTGTACTGATTAAAATCAATTGATGCTCTATGTATACAGTTGTCCACTGACTAATTCAACGATTATGTTGAAGAGTACAATGTACCAATTGTACTGATTGAAACCAACTGATGCACTAACTTCACACTTGTGTACTGATTATTTAGCCGATCATGTTGATGTGAACAATGATTGCACCAATTATATTCATTGAAACGTATTAATGCACCCTTTATACCATTGTCTATTGATAAGTTCTACGATTATGATGATGTGTAGAATCGTTGCACCAATTGTGTGATTGAGACGTACTGACGCACCAAATATACTTGTACAAACATATCGATGCATTAACTATACAACTGTCTACCGATTGCACCAATTGTACTTATTGAAACATCAATGCACTAATTATACAATTGTATACCAATTAATTCAACAATTATGTTGATGTGTACAATCATTGCACCAATTGTATTAATTAAAACGTATTAATGCACCCTTTATTCCATGGTCTATTGATTAGTTCTACGATTATGTTCATGTGTACAATTGTTGCACCAATTGTGTGACAAACGTATTGAAGCACCAATTATATCATTATCTATGGGTTATTTCTACGATTATGTTGATGTGTACAATCATTGCACAAATTATATTAATTGAAACTTATTGTTGCACCTATTATACCATTGTCGACTGATTAATTCAACAATTATGTTAATATGTACAATTATTGCACCAATAGTACTGATTGAAACGCATTAATGCACCAACTATACAATTATCTATCGATTATTTCGACCATCATGCAGATGAACCAATTTTATTAATTGAAACGTATTGATGCACTCATTATACAATTGTCTATTGATTAGTTGATTTGTACAATCATTGCAACAAGTAGAATGATTGTAACTATTACCGCACCAAATATACAACTGCCTACTGATCGCCGATTTTATCGATTGATACAATCATAGCACCATTTTCAATAATTGAAACGTTTTGCTGCACCAATAATATCATTCATTGCTCCAATTGTACTGACTGAAACCTTGTGAACAACCAATTATACCATTATCTACTGATTAATGTATTATCAGTATAAATGTAACGTTGATGTTAAATTGTAAAATCGGAACAGCAATTGTACTGATTGAAACTGAAGGTTAATGAAGAACGATAAAGTATACCGTCATCGATATACAGATTTATATCGACGATATGTGATTAAGAGTTTTTACCAATTTACACGTCACCGACTACGTTATTATTACTGTTCTGTTCAATCTTCAACGGGCAACAAATCAATGTACGATGGACCAATGATGCTTATTTACATAATTTACAGTACACGAGGGAAATTTTCTGTATAGGTAATTTTTTTCATATCTCATCGTTGAAATGTTTATTATTGTAATTTACGGACCAATTAATTTGGAACTAAAGGTAAAAGATGAATCGTAAATAAGTATAGACGTGAAGTAATCAGTGCATCAAGGGTGTGCGCTATCGACTTTTCAGCTGAAAGCTTTTCATGATTTTCGGACACGATAGTTCGAAAGTGTGGTGCAATCACCATAATTCAAGTTATATGGTTAGACTCGGAAGCTTATCGTGGCGGCCATGAGCACTGCTAGTCCTTGACACTGTTTTCTATCGATTAAGGCGACAGACAACATCGCCGAACGGTCGGGGCGAAAAGTCACTAGTGATGATGAAACATCAATAGTAAAATTGTCTCACATTATATCAAAATTTGACTTGTAACGCAAAATATTAGTGGTTTGAAGAAAGGCGGTAATGAAAGTAAAAGGTGAAGCTTAATGAGCTTATGTTCCTAGTGTGAAGTGGTGTTTGGTTTTCCCATACAAAGAAAGAGCATGGCCAAGGGCTAAATTATTTAAGTCTTTCTGTTTTTCATGAGATCAAAAATAAATACGCATACGAGTGTGCGCATCGTTAGGGATGTTTAAAAATTTAAAAGAAAAAAAAAGAATTCTTTGTTTACTTACATTCTTGTTTAAAGGTGAAATACTCCGTGAGATGCCGGCATTCGTGATTGCCTCTAAGTAAAAATAGCGTCGTCGGATGGCACAATTTCAGAGCCCATAAGTATAACACACACTGCAACAAAAAAATAATATGTAATAAAATAAATATAATTTGAAAATCATATATTATGATGTATGTAAGTTATTAAACTTAAAGACTTATTGGTTGAGATCTCAACACGACAGATAAGAATGACACATCTATACGGAAAACAAACACTTTGAGCCCTGAAAATGATCTCAATGATGATCGAAACGGTGGCACGAAAAAAAGTTTTTCTAAAACCTACGTCACAACCAGAACGCATCTCCCGACCTCCAAATAATCTTAAAGCTTATGATAAATATGATGGCAGTCAGCGAAAGAATTAACAGGATAAAAAGCAGTTAAAACCAATGAAAAGATAAAGTTATAAAACATCTGAGGTGGAAGTTTTACCCTTTGTGCGCAGCTGGGTAGCTTCGCAAATGGCCGAATATACTTTTTCTTTTGTCAGTGCTTCCCTCAGTCCTATAATCCTATCCCTTGGATACAAGAGGGGTTTCCAGGCACAAAATAATGATGTAGCCTAGAGTGTGTGGCACTCTGCATCACAAGTCGAGGGTTGTCCTTGGACCCTGGGCGTAGGGCATAGCGATTAGTCACTCATGTGGACTGGTGAACCAGATTCTGTCCAAAAGGACGGGGAGGCGCCAGATCAACTGAACTACAGGCGCAGTAACCTTCCAGGCTCAATTGCTTCTAGTTCCAGGTGACCCGGACAACTGCGCTTATCTGGGGGTGGTTAACATTTCCACTTAAATCCAAACATGGAAACACCCTTAAAAGGGCAAGTGGGGAAGAAACTCGTCGGCACCCGGACGTTTTTCTACCCGGGAACTTAGGTTTAACATTACCACCAGTAAGCAGAAGTGCGTCGCCTCCTTGAGAAACGAACGACTAAGGCCATGCGCCAGGTGAGGTCGTCGAAGCCCTCGGGCGATGCTACGCAGCTCGTCCAAGGCTCAAAACATAATCGAGTAACTTTAGTTAATTAAATAATTGACAGTCCAGTGGGATAAGATACAATAAAAGGCAGAGAATTAGAGCATTTCAATATACCAGGATTTACACCGATATGGAATTTGCTCATGGGGGTCTAATTGACCTGGGTTGCTCGTTAATTAGGTTTGTCGTGAGAATTTCCTATGGGTCGGTGCTAGCAAATAAAACTCGGTAGTGTCGTGTTCAGTGAAGTTCGAATAATCTAGGGGCAGAATTATTAATTACAGATAAACCTGAAATTGCCCAATTTGTCAATAACGATTTTAAGTTTAGTACCAACTGATGACGCATGAGAGAAAAAAAAATGGACAATTGATTTTGGAGCTTTGAAATACTCTTTTGTGCTTTTTAAGAATTGCCAGGTGGAAAATAAACGTCAATTTTTAGATCACAGGGGAAAATTCGGCAATCGTTGAAACTTAGCCAATATACCGTTGCAATTCAGTTTTCTTTTTTCTCTAAAGATAACAAAAGGCTACAGTTAATCCTTCATTCGATCTGGTGTATTATTGGATTTGGAAGAAAATCAATTAGCAACATCCGAAAGAAATGTAATAAGACGGTAGTACAATACGACTTCAAAGACAAAATAAACCTTGATTAATCGAGAATATCTATGACTTTTACATCCTATGGAGAAAGCAAAATCAGGTATATGTAACCTAACGCGTCCTTCATCCTAACCTAACCCTACCTTATCAAGCTAACCTAACCGTTAACATCTGTATGACTCTGGGAGAAAAATTGCATTCACACATCCATATAATTTATCAACACCGATAATAAATACAATAAACTAATACAAACATTAAATCATAGATGTGTGAACTAACCATTCCAAACCTAACCCCAACCTTGCCAAACAAAATCTAACATAACCTAACCATTCCTATCCTAACCCAACCTAACTATTCCTAACTTATTACAACCTAACCTAATCTAAATCAAGCTAACCATTCCATACCTAACCTAATCCAACCATTCCTATAGTAACACAATTTAACCATTTCTAACCTAATCTAAATAAAGCTAACCTTACCAAATCTAACCTAATCTAACCATTCCTATAGTAACACAATCTAACCATTTCTAACTAAATCTAAATCAAGCTAACCTTTCCAAATCTAACCTAATCTAACCATTCCTAACGTAACACAATCTAACCATTTCTAAGCTAATCTAAATCAAGCTAACCTTTCCAAATCTAACCTAATCTAACCATTCCTATCGTAACACAATCTAACCATTTCTAACCTAATCTAAATCAAGCTAACCTTTCCAAACCTAACCTAATCTAAATCAAGCTAACCTTTCCAAACCTAACCTAATCTAAATCAAGCTCACCTTTCCAACACTAACCTAATCCAACCATTCCTATAGTAACACAATCTAACCATTTCTAACCTAATCTAGATCAAGCTAACCTTTCCAAACCTAACCTAATCTAAATCAAGCTAACCTTACCAAACCTAACCTTATGAACTATTCCTATAGCAACACAATGTAACCATTTCTAACCTAAACAACCTAACCAAATCTAATCATTCAAAACTAACCAAACCCAATTTAACCATTCTTAATGTAAAAGGAGGTATCAGACAACGTATGAGATGAATCAAAATAAATATAAAAAAAATTTAATTGATTAATAATTTTCTAATTACCTGATGAAGCATGAAGGATACGCACGGGTGCGTTGAAAAATATTCTCGAAATTTTGAAAAAGCAGTTCGAGGGCGATAAGTAGTTAAGTCGTTTCGTATTATTGTGGCCTGCCTGTTTTCATTATTTCGCCATTTTCATTTTGTAATAATTCTGGTTCAAACTCATCACTGAATATGACAAGTCGAAACGCGTTTGACAGATCGAAACGTTCGTGAAGGACCAAACTGCCCGCAGACTTCACAATTTTTTGACACAAGTGCAGCGAAAAATCTGGAGTAGTGTTTGCAACATGCAAATCTAAAATATGTATCAACAAATACTACACAAATAATTACATATTTTCTAACATAAAATTATTTCGAAAATTAGGAATCTTTCAATAAGCAATGGAAATAAACAGGGGGGGGGTCTCTAAAAAAATCTGCAAATGTGGACTAAACTTTTGAAATCTTCAAACATATGTCTACTTTCATTTCTGCAATTTAAAAAAAAAGTTTTTCTTTATCTTCTTTTCATCATTAACTCACAATTTATCAAACGAGATTTCCGGACGATACGTTTATCCATATGTTTTAATTAAATTCACCCTGTGTAAAACTACTTCTTAAGCTCTTCCAGCTGATTGGCCAACTGTTGAACTAGCTCAAGATAGAAATCACGTGAACTCGAAAAGGGGAAAATAATGTAAAATCGTCTCAGCCCACATAATCATGCTAAATCCGAGACATGAAAAGGGGGGACTGAGGGTGTAAATCAAATATGCCACTTTCACTTCACTGATCCAGATTCGGATCGAGCCAACCCCCTTATACGATCCCAACCTTATAATGTTTACGGAGAGAAAGTATGTTCTAGACAAGCCGAGAATCATTAATAATGTTTAAGGAGGACGTAATGTCCAATCAGTCATGTCAAAAATTGACATGAAAAACGTATAAATGCGTTCAAGTATGGAATTCAATGATCGATTGAATCAACAATCCAACAGTTACAACTGATCATTTGGTCCGCCTATTTTCGCTGTGTTGCACGTCAGACTAAACAATGAACACATCAAACAAGGAAGCAGATTACTCCAAGCATAAAAGCATTAAAATTTGTTTTTACAAAAGGGAAATATTATATGTGATGTGTTAACAGGCCAAAATGGTAATTAAAATCAACAATAATTCACTAAGAAAAATCTAAGCTCGGAATGTTAAAATAAACCAGAAGGGGGCCTTAATAGAATTCAAGTTGTAATAGGAAGTGCCTCATCTCGGCAGGAATTTGCAAATGAGGTAAAGGAGTGCGGGGGAGGGTAGAAAGGAGCCACGAGAGGGTTAGAGAGGGTAAGATGACAAGTTTGAAATGGAGAGTAGAGTAATCTGAGGGAAGTCAATGGTGGCTAACGAGTAGATGGCGGAGAAACATCCCGAGCTCATCAGCTTTTCTTCAAATAATAAATATCGCACTTCCCCACTCGGTTTCCCTTCCTTTTTATCAATAATCGGCTGTTTTTGCAAAATTAGGAATTAAGAAGAAGAAAAAGTTAAAGTTTTCGTGTTTGACCGTTTCCAATTACACTGGTCTGACAGTACACGATGTTTTGCCTCACCCTGCTTATAACTCTGACAAACCAATTGACATTTATTGTACTAGTGCTCAAATCCAACTACTGTAGATGGCGAAATTCGAAAACAAGTGAGATAAAAAATCAGACCAAATTAATCGTAGGTCGTACAACAAGTCATCATACTTCTCAATCAGAAGGACCGAGCACCGCTGATGCAACATAAACATTGGTCCAACAACTTTGTTTTATTCTTTCAGACTGCTTGTAAGAGTTTTTCGAGAAAAAGAATGCCGAGATGTAGCAAAAGGTTTTGACCGTTCTCAGACATCTCGACTTCATTCAAAATCAGGATAGTAAGGTAAGGTTCCCGCATACTCGGTTATCCTAAAAAGGACTCTGAGGATCTTTAACGTCCGCACCTGGCCTATTCGGCCTTATCGAACATTTTGATTCTTCATCAAGATGAGAGCTGACAAACCTCCACATACGACAGAATAGTGTTACTGCCGCAGCATTGGTGTAGAGGCAGCTCAACCCCGAAGGACCAAGACAACCTCGCTCCCCGCTTGTCCATTCCAAGTGGTCGGATCTGCATTGAGCACCAGACCGTATGCCGCGCGCAAGGGATAACCAGACCGTCACCAACCCCCTAGAGGTCACCCGGGCACTCCCTAGATAGAGAAGGCCACTCTATCTCCCAGAGTATTGGGGCTTCACCAGCGTCGAAGCTTCCGGATCCGCTCCGGCCGCGGTTTCGTTAATTTCTAACCACCCCCTAGAGGAGTACCGCCTACGATAAAAACCTCCCGTCGAGCTCAGCCTACACCTGCCATGGCATTCGAGGGACGCCATAGGCTTACGCATGTGGTCCGATCCTTCACTTCCCCAAGGGTACCACGTCGGTCATACGCTCAACAATGCAAAGCATACTCGAGTAGGAGAAACCGATTCATTACCCGCTCCCAACCGCTACTACTCACGCATTCGAGCGACTATCCAGCATAATCATCGCGTCCTCAACGCCAATACGCCGTATCCCGTATCCTCCGAGTATCTTCAAAATCAGGACAGTCTACGACGAAGGATCCTCCTGCACTTGGTAGAGACCTGTTGAGGCAAGCAATCCAATCAAAGTACTCGGGCCTTGTGGGGTCTGCTGTTCAAGAAAGGAGACTGTCCATTAGGGACAAAATAGGAATTCAGGAACAGAAAGAATGCTTTCACGCCTAAACTGAACATGCCAACAAAATACTCTTATGGCAGCATCAGGTTTGACAGTATGACAAAACGCTTTTTAATGGCAAAGACTGAGGTAGACGAGGGGTCAGAGATCGAGTTGACCTTGCGGTCGAGGGTTCTATTCCCAATGTCTTCTCTGGAATTTCAGACCTCTCCCCATCAACCAAAACATACGTTCATGGATTGTTGTACTCTGGCCTACGCCTAAGCAAAAACCATACATTTTTCTTTGGTAGTGGTGTAAATGTTTAATCAAATTTAAACATTTTTCATTTCTGTCTGCCGGATAATGGACCAATTTAGTTGCGATTCGGGTTTTCGCCGCCTACATTGGTAGGTTTGGGTTGATAGTGGACAGCCGTACTGTAAACACGTGTTTCTGTGCTCTGCTAATTTTTCTAAAAATTCAGTGATTTTTTCACGGATTTGCAAATTTATTTTTATATCTCCAGTTTCATCACTTACTTTGCTATTAACTGTGATATTTGTGTTCGTTTTCATCGGACAGTTTGTGAGAAAATTAAGTGTGAAGTNTTTGTGAGAAAATTAAGTGCGAAGTTTTCTTCTCAGTCATTTATCAGTTGTGGTGTGCAATTGGAGGGGATTTGCAGTATAAACAATTGGAACATTCCTCCGGTTGTAATACAAGAGGAGGGGGAAGCTGTAGACAAACAGAGCAGTGGTGAGCGTATATCTTATCTACAATTTAAGTTATTCTAACAATTCCTGAGGCCCGCAAAAAAAAAAAAAAATTGTATGCCTCCTAAAATAGATCATTATTTTACACCAAAGTCACAATCCCCTCGACATAAAAGAACTAGAAGCTCGCCAGAAGTCTCTGTCAAGGTAACGAAGAGAGTTCTTTCTGAGGGAAATATGGCCGAGTCAAGTGCTTCATCTCAGGATGTGCGTCATCTGTCTATGTCTCAATTGATCGATTAATTCCTATATTTGACTCTGAAAACGTAATTACTAACCATCAACTTGGGTTTCGACCTCTCCATTCTACTGTTCAGCAGTGCTTCAGAGTAGTCGACACGATATCTTCGGCCCTAGAAAACAAACAATACTGCTCAGCCGTATTTCTGGACGTTACGGAGGCATTTGACTGAGTATGGCACCCCGGCCTCCTCTATAAGTTAAAATGTATCCTCCCTCATGCCTACTACCTTATCGTCAAATCCTTCCTCTCAGATCGATGATTTAAAGTAAGAATCGGCACCGAGTTTTCTCCTATCACACCAATCAAAGCTGGCGTTCCTACAAGGAAGTATCCTAGGCCCAATCCTCTACACCATTTACACTGCTGACATACCCACACATCCAAATACACAAATCACAGCCTACGCGGACGACACCGCAATCTTATCAACATACTCCAATCCTATCCTAGCAACAGAAGCACTCCAACAACACCTGAACTTTATTACCAACTGGTGCAATCTGTGGCGGATCAGGTTAAATGAACAAAAAAGCCAACACGTTACATTTACGCTCAAACGACAAACCTGTCCACCAGTGCACATTTACAACAAAATAATACCACCAGCGAACCAATCCGCTTGGGCTTTTTTAGATAGTAGACTTACTTGGAACCCACATACACGATTAAAACGGCAAGAACTTAACAAAAGATATGGACTGCTCAGACACCTTCTTGGACCAAAATCAAAACTAAGCATACATAACAAACTAACCGCTTACAAAACACTCATCAGACCTATTTGGACCTACGGAGTCGAGCTGTGGGGCTCGGCCAAATCATCCAATATCCGACGTATTCAGTCTTTTCAATCTAAAGTTCTCTGCCGTAGTTAATTAAAATAAAACTTTTGTAAATTGATTGAGTATCTGATTTGCCTTGAATTTACGAAATGTTAATTTTTATATCGAGTTTTCTCACAAATCGAAATATGTAGATATTGTTATATAAACCGCCAATGTTTTTCTTTGAATAACGCGCTGTCGTTTCATTGATGTTTTTGTAAGAAGGTTATTATGCAGTTAATTGACAAATTCAGATGTGAGGGAATACCGTTGAAAAAATGTTTCTTTTCCCTTTCAGATGTTGACCGTGCCCAAAAGAACAGGTGGCTTCTCTCCCACGCATTGTAGACTATTACTACGTGGAAAAGTTAAATAACATCTTGTGATGATTATTCGAGCATCCCATGAAAACAAAAACAACCTCATCTTTCGAAAACACACTCTTTTTCAACATCGAAATAATTCGGCAAACGTTCTGTCTTTAGTGAGTGAGAGAGAGAGGGGGTGAGCGTAAGAGAGGAGGGAGGGAGGGAGAGAGGGAGGGAGAGAGAGAGAGAGAGAGAGAGAGAGAGAGAGAGAGAGAGAGAGAGAGAGAGAGAAGATAATTGAGAAGTTGAGCGATTGCAGAAATAAAAAAGAGACAGTGAAATTGAGAAAGAAAATGGTATAAATAATATTTCGGAGTTTATCGGATTAAAACCGGTGTGAGAAAGAGGTGTCTGTTAAGCCCAATCGTATTTTCTTTGCTTTTGTATGAGTTATGTTCTGTTCTTGAATATGGCATCGCCACAGGGGGCGAATTTGTTAAGATCCTTTCGTAAGCCGACGATATCGTTATCCTAGTGTATGGAGTCGAGGACCTTGAGAAATATCAACATATTAGAAGCTTTTTGTGACCATTGGAACGATCTACATCTGGATAAATCTCAAATTTTTATTTTTAGGAAAGGTGGCAGGCAAGCAGCGTCAGAGAGGTAGAATTGGATATGGAAAAAACTGCAAATAACAAGGAGTCAATCTATCGCCACTTATCTTTTTCTGATCATCTGAAACACAAAGCAACACTTACTTTTTTAGCAGTAGCCTTTGTACTGATTTCCAACTCTGTTCACCCAGGAATTGCTTCAACTTTCAGGAAAGTTGAAGGTATTTAATAGCTGTGTGTAGAGATTAGTGACCGTTAATCGATAGTTATTCAGATATCGTGAGATGCGGTCGGGTGTGATGTAGGTTTCAGAAAAACATTTTCTTTATCGTGCCAATGTTGCGATCTTCTATTGAGATCATCTTCAGGGCCTGGGATTTACAAACAATGTTTACATTTAACAAATACATTTAGGATGTGGAAAAGTGAATTTATACAATGCAAAATATATTTTATATTCAAACAAAGTATTTCTAATCACTCAAAGTGTTTGGCTTCTGTGTAATTGTGCCATCCTTGCGTGTCGTGTTGAGAGTGCCAGTGAGATTTTGCTGTTTTATGTTTATATATGTTTGGTGTTGAAGGGGTGGGGATGGAAGTCGGTATATAAAAGACAATTTTGTGTAAGGCGTCGGCTTCTTTGAAGTGAAATAAGCCGACAAAGGGGAAACAATGTGTCGGTAATAGTTCGGCCAGATTGTCCTTTCAGGATTATATAGAAAGGGGATAAATAGGAAAAGGAAAGCTAAATTGTTGGAAAATTAGACTATGTGAAAAGTATTTGATGTGTGGAATGTAATGTAATGATATATGTATGTTATTTATATTGTATTTGATTAATGATATTGGCGTTGCTGCGACTGAGTTTACATGTATCTGTTCTGTAATTGATGCTGTGTTTATCTCTGTTGATATAAATCATTTCTAAGAAATTACGTTTATTTGTTTTGTTCTGTATGTAATATTTTTGGATTTTTGAAGTCAAAATTGTGTTGGTGTTCAAAGTGGTGGGTAGCGAGTGCTGTAGGATTTCGCTTGGGTTTTTTGCAATCATAGATATGTTGCTTTACTCTCTTGTCCAGATATGAGGAGATAAGACCGATGTAAGTTGCCGGACAGTTTAAACAGTTGATCTTGTAGATTACGTCAGATTTATTTGTTGTTGGTGTGGAATCTTTAACTTTTGTGTTTGGATTGTTTTATAATTTTTTAAAGCTATTTTTAAGTTATCGGACGAGAGAAATGTGTTTAATTTATGTGATAGGCCTTGAATGTGGTATGTAAATCACAGGCCCTGAAGATGATCTCAATAAAAGATCGAAACGTTGGCACGATAAAGAAAATTTTTTCTGAAACCTACATCACACCAGACCGCATCTCACGATATCTGAATAAGTATTTAATAGCGTTTATCGTTCCAGCTTGTGCTATATTTGACAGAACTGGAAGTTTCAGAGATATGAGGTGATAGAAAAGTTCAGAGATTTTTCAATAAAAATCCCTTCTCTCTTCCCGACTCTACTCCGACACATATTAGGGTTGACCCACTATTTATTTTTACTTGATTTTTATTTATATTTACTTATTTTATTTTTTACTTACTTTCTCATTTTTGTTCAAATGCATGAACTAATCCTCTCTTCTGCCTAAAATTACAGCTAGAACAATGTTAAACACGAAATGTTATCGGTTTTCAAAATGGACTCGTTGGCTCATGATTATGCTTGTGCTTTCACGTTTACGAATGCACATATTAGAAAGCCGTCTAACCTTCTAAGTCAAATTATGGAAGTTCATCATGAGAGTTGACGAAGATAAGCCTTCTTGTCCACCCGTCCTCTCGTTTATAAAGAATTAGACTCTATGCAACTCAAGGTAGATGAAGATATTATTCACTTTAAGGCTGATTGCTCAATTTTATGGGCAAATCATGTTTGGCATCTAGGTTTCCCCAAGCATTTCTCTCTATTATATCCTGAAAGATAAAAAATTGTAATCCCCTTGCTTGGCAATAACGGTATCAATTGATTCAACAATACAATTAATGATAATTTTTCGAAGAAAGAAAAAAATTAAAACATAAATATATAATGTTAAGTTTTATTTTATTCTGGATAAGAAACATTGTGTTTATATTCACTTGTAATAATTAATAATTGTATTATTAGTCATACGTAACCTATTCACTAGGATGTAATCTCTCATTGCAATATTATTCATCATATCTGTTTTATCACTTTTACCCACTGTCCTAACAGACCGATTGTTATCCATATCGTACTGTACTTTTGTAATATGTGACTACATTTTGTATAAAAAGAAAAATAAAGTAAAATTAAATTTTAAAAATAAATTTTTCTTAGTATCCGTTGTTCAATTTTTTTAAATATGTAAGTAGAACTATTTCTGAGATAGAGTAATTATTTCTTTAAAGTATACATCTTTTGTCAACTTTAAATAGCAAATACGCTCGTTTTGAAGTATCAGTAAGGCTTCGTTCTGTATTTTTACTTTTTACTAAAGAAAGAAAAAGCGAGAATAGCCGGACCAGGATCACGTAACGAACTGCTAATTTTCAACAATATTAAGCAAAAATCAAAGGGATTTAATGTGAAAGAAGACCCTCGTAAAAGTAAAAACATTTATCATGTTCCCATTCCATATCGGACGTGTGGTGTTTGTAACGAACAAAACATCGGCCGGACACACTAGAACACAAATTCCCAAAACGTTTTTCGACGTATTATTTACTCTAAGCCCCATGGGGTTTTGTAGGGGAGACGATTTTTCTACATTGCCTCATTTTATTTAACCCCGTTTTACTTGGAATCGTTCAAAAAGACGGATCAGTAGATTAATATTGTTGAAGTGGAACACCTGGTCCTCAAAATGAGTTTTCCAGATGCCGGGAGGGTGATCGTTCCACGCCTAGAAGCAGCACATTCCTTTATCTTCTTTTCTAAGCACGTAGCTAATCTTTCCTGAAAGATATCCAGAGAAGCAGACTAGAGTTTCCTGCTTTGGCGAATAAATCAAACATTCGAAGTTTTAGTTCAGGCGAAGTAAATGGCTCGCCATTTGTCAAAGTTTATCTCGGACGTAGCCAGGGACTTTTAACTGTCATACCAATAATACACTTTGCGTGGGACAACCGGCCTATCAGAATAATAAAAAATATATCTGCTATTATGGAATATTCAATTTACCTATTTTTGTCTGATCAGAGGTACCACTTTACATTTCACATGACATTCATTTATCGTAGGTTGCAATATATTCTCTTTCCCACGAAAAGTTTACTTCATAGACAATACATATTAACTATAAAAAATTACTGTTGATATCAAACTTTTTAAGAAAATTGTTTAAATCTCATTTAAATTTATGGTAAAATATTATTTAAAAATATTTTCGTCGCCCATCTAATATGTGTTAATTCCGTTACGTCGCACAGTCGATAAGGTGCGGACCCAAATATTTCCTTTTTATTTCATCGAGCAACCATTAGAGTTAGTTTAGATTATGGATCAATTTTAACGGACAGACTTTCAAAATGAGATTGTAAAAACCGAATGTTATGATGGTATCACATGGTATCATCATCAACATAATCAATGCCGGTATCAGAAAGTGCATGGGATATTTAAGAACGGCACCAACTGTAGCCATACTAGTAAAATTTAACGAATTCAAGATGAATATTACAAGGCAAATATTGGCAAACAAATTTCTATTAAAAGCGTGTCAAAAAAAGGTGATTAAATACACACGTACTAAATCAAAAATACTTGAACTTTAAATCATCGCCCACGTTAGTTGGTGTCTTTCTAAATAGCCAGCAAGCTAATAAAGTTCAGTTTTAAATTGGACCTATTCAAAGTGAATTATGATTATTTCTTGAAATCAAGGACCATTTTTTGATCAGTTGAGGGATCGTATCCCAATAGTAGCGATAATGGCAATGTGATGGGGTGTTCATTGTCTTTATACCGACGGATATTAAATTAATGGTGAAGTTAGTTGTGCAGTGTGGGATCGGTGTAATAGCCACAGTAATAAAATTAAACTCCCAAATATCATACCCGTATTTAGCAACATGATAATAGAGATAGACGAGGCTCTGAATTATTCTCATTCAGTATGTAGCACAGAAATAGCAATTTTGACTGAGAGTAGATACAAGCTCGACAAATTAATCAACATAGAAAAGGAATGTCACTGGACATCATAAGAATGTCTGCTTTAAACAAATGAAGCACACGACAACTTCATGATAAGCGAGAAAACGGATAGATAAAGAGTCACAGTGGTATCAAGGAAAACACCAAAGTCGAGGAATTGGCCAAAGAGTCAGCGTTCGATAGCACTTTTAACAAATCTAGAGTTTCGTCCTCAGATGATAGCAGAGAACGATAGGGGTATACAACTTCATGGTTTCAAAAACCGGGTGTGATAAGTTCTAATGCTCATTTTGCCGGCTGAAAAATGACAATCCTATATGCAATGCATACATACATCGTTTTGGGATGATAGGTATCAATCAGTAGAAACAATGAAATATATTATGATTTGCCCTAAATATAAACAAATAAGAAAAAAACATTTGACATCCTTTCCCAATTAATCAATAATCTATTCAATCAATTTTCCATTGTAAAATCAGGAAAAAAGGAAATTTCTAAAGGCTTATACTATCATTTTTTCAATTATTAAGTGTTGTGGGGTGAGTTCTCTGGCCGGTAGTCGGGGGTCACTATCGAGTTTATGACATACATAAAGCAGATGGAAAAAAACTGATTTATTTTTTATCAATATTTTTGATATCCGAGTATTAAATCATAATTAATGTTTATAATTATTTTTACATTTCTAGTGAACTTTTCAGCTTTGCTTTCCGTATTTTTATTGTAGAAAAATATTACTGCGAATGCCGAAAACATTTGCTCTGTTGTAACCGGAAATTCCATCTAATCACTTTATAACTATAGTTCGACTAAATTAATATTCTCAGGTTGAAATGGTGGATTAAAGTTAAAAGTTTGTCAATAGAAACAAAAGATCTTTTGAATATTCACAGGGCGCCTTGGTATTAAACCCATGCAATACCCGTCTAGACAGCGTACGAGTTCCATTTGGGTGTGATTCTAGGAAGACATTCAACTGGTTTGGACAAATTGAAAACAATACATTTATAATTAAATAAGAAAATGCAGTCCGAAGTGAAAACGTTTTTTAAATTTGTGTGATTGTTTAGAAAACTGTGCAAATTGAAATAAAATAAAGAGGATAAATTTGAAAATTGAATGAATTTTAAAAAATGCTGACCGTTCTTATCAAAAATTCTTAGCAATATAGTTTTATGTTTTGTTACATAAAATTCAATACAAATCTCAGTTACAGAAAGATGTGTGCTTTTCACGTGGCTTGCATTTTCTTCTCATCTAAAAAATCAATATGCTATACATATCACGAAAACAAATTCGTATCCCCTTGGAAAGCATAAAACCTTTTGGCTCCTGAGAAACTAGAAAAAAAGAAAAACTAACTGAACTTTACTTGATATTCCTCCACCGACCTATACTCAAACTAATCTTGGGGTCGATGGAGTACTTTTATAAATATTCCGCCATCGACCCCGAACACACACTCATACGCTCCCACCGTTCGAAGGGCGATGATGACGTTACATTTCACCCTCACCCCTCGCCATTCACGCTAATAAATACATGCACTCAGACAAAACATATAGACACACAACACATAAGACATATTATATACAATAAAAAAAAAACCAATTTCCCCTAAAAAGCGGAACAGGGGACTCTGAAACTCGCTGCAGTGCTCGAGTACTATCTTCAGATTGGATGGCATGCCTACACGCTCCCTGTAGGGAGTCAAGGCATGACATGTTTCCAGTATGTGGGACACATAGAGATTATTGATGTCACTAATAATACTAGCGTTCTCTACAGTTGCCTAATTTAGTCTTTTCTGTCTGTGTTATGCTATTCTGTGTCTATACCCACAATTGGATACCTCCCACTGGGTTACATATATATATATATATATAATTATTCAGAAATCTTGAGATGCGGTCTGGTGTGATGTAGGTTTCAAAAAAACATTTTCTTTATCATGCCAACGTTTCGATCTTTATTGAGATCATCTTCATGGCTCAAAGTGTTTGTCTTCTGTGTAATTGTGCCATTCTTGCGTGTCGTGTTGAGAGACATACTCAAACACTTTAAGCCCTTAAGATGATCTCAATAAAGATCGAAACGTTGGCACGATAAAGAAAATGTTTTTCACACCAGACAGCATCTCAGGATTTCTGAACAATTAT
>NW_019392878.1:422508-539702 GCF_000648675.2 Cimex lectularius | reverse complement strand
TCTCAACCACACCTTTTGAATTTTCCCTCTTTTTTGCCATTTTTCAAATGTCGTGTAATCTATTTGATTCTCGGCGACAAATGAAATGGCCACGGGAGCTTTAGTGAAGATATATTAATTTAATTTATTAAATTCACTAGTTTCGTGGTCCGCTTGACCAATTAATTTCTCTCAATTAATTAAGATTTTTAGTTGAGATAAAACTTACTACATACAACTAACTAAAAGACTTTTTTATCTCAACTGAAAACCTTTTATACAATAATGTCTTGTATGGACTATGTCGTCAGTTAAACTAATAATTTAAAAAATTATGTTTATATTAATAAATAGAAAAATATATAATACGTATTTATAAATACAATTACAGTTAATTTTATTATCATCTATTTTCTCACAAATTTCAAGAACTGATTAACAGGAATAATATGTACAAAACAAATGTTATATAATTAAATGTCTGCTTTTATGCCAATGTTTTATTACTTTAATGATAAATATATATGCATACATATTTTGTAAGTAATGCTGCAAAAAAAAATTGTAAGGTAGCCAAGCTTGTTATTATAAAGCAGAATACATGAATTTGTATTTATTTTATCGTTCTTACTTTACTTTTGTTTTCTAGAAAAGAAACAGAGCGAGAGAGAGAGAGAGAGCGAGAGAGAGAGAGAGAGAGAGAGAGAGAGAGTGAGAGAGAGAAAGCGAGCGAGCGAGAGAGAGGGAGAGAAAGGGAGTGAGAGTGTGAGAAGGAGGAGGAAGGAGGGAGAGAGAAATCTAGGTTTTTTTAATTGTAAAATATTATTTAACATTTCATGGCACAGACAGCAGAGAATATAATAGAAAGGACAACGTGATAAGTATATCAATACACTTAGATCGAAAGATATAAACGCAGACATATACGATGTGATTTACTTTATTAAGACACGCAAAGTTAAGTCTTCTAGATAGGTAGACATATAAATACAGATGAATTAGCAAATAAAAGCAAGAATATAAAAACAAACGAGTTGAAAATTCATTTGAAAACCATGAAACATAAAGGAAATTAGAATTTTTGGCACAGTACAAAATTGAACTGAATATACCACCCGCCCATTCTACTTTACAGTTGTGGTACATTTCGACCACTGTGCTAAGCTTAACTCATAAATTTATTATTGCTAAAGTCATCTTTTTTATAGTAGTGCTTATAGAGTTTTTAATTGCAAATTCTCCTTATACATGATTTTTTTTAAATACAACAATATTGATTACTTGTTCGATAAGAATTGTTGAACTGACATTACGCGCTCATGTAACTTTGTTAGAACGCAATTAACGATTTGTATTAGCAATTATTCCTCTTATAACCAGTACAATTACGATTATGATAATTAAAAGGTACAAAGCAATTTCCTCATCGTATGTATTTGCGAAATGATTTGACGATATGGTTAGATGATTCGGTTTTCCCCTATGATCATCACGCTCCAACGTGTAAAGAAATCCAATTTAACATGTCTATTAAATCATCGGATATACTTTATCATGCACATTCCAGAAAGAAAAATAATTAATTTCTTCTCGTTTATAAATAACTTACAAGTCGACCTTAATTATATACTATATTTTTAACTAGTACCCAATAATTTCAGAAGTGTTTTTTTTTATATTGATCAAGTGGGTAATAAGAGGCACGGATGTTTTTGAGCTTATTTATTTAAAGTTGCTTTTTGCTATGGGGTTGTGTGGGCAACGGAAAAAAGGCAGCGGCAAGGCCGCGAACTGCCTCTGGGGGTCGGAAAAGAGAATGAATTTGTAAAACAAGTTTTGTTGAAAAAAGACAAAACCACATACAATTTTGTAGTTTAAATAAAATTCCAACTTGAAATGAGTATAGAAATAAATAGTAACTTTGCTATGCATTTTAATTTTCAAGAAATTGGTAAAAATATATTTATATTCTTATTTGGTAATACTTATTTAATTTCTGTCTACTTATTACTTTTCAACGTTTTGTTGCTTATTAAACAAAACTTACGTCTTTTTTTAGGCCGAATATTACAAGCATGGAAAAAAACGGGAAGTTTTTTACGTCTCACACATTTTCATGAATTTATAATGTGGGCCCTGAAAAAAATACGACTTTTTTCCACCCCAAAGCGGTTCATATTTTCTTGTGTGTTCTTTGTTTTCAGCCGGTGAATGATGAATTCCAGAACGATTTGATACCCTCTGAAGATTTTCGGAACAAATGACATTCGGTGATACGTGTTTCGTTTTGTTGTTTCGTCCTTCCTTTTTTTACCCCCAACGGTTGTCATGGTCGCATGCAAATTCATCTGTCTTTTTTTGTTTGCAAGTGGTAAACAAAAGCTCCCTAAACTCGTGCCTGTGGAAAAACCACGAAAAACACAGTTTCTTGAAAATGAGCAAAATAGCAAAATTGGCCATTTGTTTGAGCACTAACTTCAGTGATCAGAACTACAGCAGTCCTTAGCTAAAAAAAATGTACTTCAATATTTTTGTAAATAGTCATTATATTTGCCTATTCTAACATATTTAGAACGAAACTCGATACATACGAAAAACTTCAAATGTTATGAATTATCGCTGGGTTAGAAGGTAAATAAAAGTACTTCCTATAACCACTTTCATTGTAAATTGACATATCAATTAAATCAAATATAATACAAAAAATTCAACGAAAATGAAGATAATTAGCCTGATTAATAAAGAGTGGTACAAAATTTTGGGCCACGGAGAGTAGGTACATAACTTTGCAAAAGTAAGTGGAACAATTTCTACTTGAGTGTGATCAATTAGGGCCGCGCAGAAGAAGGTTTGGTCCATGAGACTCGAAGAACTTACTAAAAACTAAAAATACAGTGGTGATTCCCGCAAGAAATTGCTTCGATACCTGACGGATAATATTATATGGCCACATTTGATGGCCTTTTTATGTTAATTATATATTAAATTAGTTTTTAGAGCATCTGTGGGTGTGTTTGTGACGGAATGTAGAGTAGCTCAGAGACTTTACAGTCTAGGTCAGTATTACATGTTTTTGCACAAAAATATAATATATACCTATCTGCTTTGGCGTATTTTTTTGCTTATACAAAGTCAAACTTTATTCCATTTTCAATTCATTATTCTCTTTATGTAAGGACTTAGTTCAGATGAAAATGTTAGTGTCACCAGCGGGATTCGAACCCACGACCTTCGGCTCAATACGCCGCTGCTTCAACCTCTTGAGCTAGTGACTTTGATCCACTCGGACACTAACTCCCCATCTCAACCTACACCTTTCGAATTTTCCCTCTTTTTGCCATTTTTCAAATATCGTGTAATCAGGAAACGATGTGTGTGAACGATTAGCAGTGTCACGATAGCTCAAGTCGTAGAGCAGCGGCGTATCGAGCCAAAGGTCGTGGGTTCGAATCCCGCTCATGACACTAATTTTGACGCGGTTTTGTTTACATCTCGTAGCGAACTATCTCATAACAATTAAAAATAAACTGTAAATGTTTTATTAATTACAATGTATATATTTTATATGACATTAATTTGTATTAAACAATTGGATGATCCCTAATATATGTAATATTTAAGGACAAAAATATGGATCATGTAAATACATTTCGAATTGATTATTACATATTATTACGTATTTAATTGGGAATTTATTGTTTTTTCCTTTGACCTACCAATAACACCATCTTCCTTTTCTTTAAAGGTAAATGGTTTTTAAATTTATGCCCGTTAACAAAAATAAAAGCAAAGGCTACATTTAATGAATATTAATAGTTGATGCTAAAAATATGTGGGGCCTGCGCGCATATTCCGTCAGAAGAAATTACATTTACGCTCATGGTTGTTAAGGGGCAATTGTTGGCTGTAATTAATGATAAAACCGACAAACCAAATTTGAATGGATTTCAGGTATATCAAGCTGTCTAGCCCAAAGTTGAACAACGTCGCCGTCGTCGGCTGTATTCTGGTCTATATGGCTGTTATTCTCCTTGGATTGGACAATGCCACCCTGCCGTCGACGGCCGTTTTCCCCACTGTCTGCACGGTGAGTTGAAAAGACCCATTTCCATAATTATTTGCATGATTTTACATTAGCGGAAGATTTCAATATCAAAGGTGTCGATGAAACCGTGAGGTGAGGCAACATAAACAATTTACCGACGATAAATAACTACCGATCAAAGAAATAATTAAATAAGTAGAATCGGATAGAAAATTGAGAGAGAAAAAAATTGCAAAATAAAAGTAAGCCAACCCTTGTGGTCTATGTTTGGCAAAGGCTTTTTCTCCTCTTCTTCACTTGATCCATTAGGCATTT
Source organism: Cimex lectularius (assembly GCF_000648675.2). NCBI lineage: Eukaryota > Metazoa > Arthropoda > Insecta > Hemiptera > Cimicidae > Cimex > Cimex lectularius. The sequence continues at coordinate 535,363 of NW_019392878.1, read as the reverse complement.
GCTGGATTCATCCTCCCGCGGGAGAGCTTTCGACGGATGTCGTTTATACCAACCCCCTTGGGCTGATTAGCACTTCAATCTTTCTATTTATTCCAAATTCACTCCTCCTATTGATTTGATGAAATGGAAAAGCCACTAGACCTAGTTACTCTAATTTCAAAGTACAAAATTACCATTCATTCATTTATTTCCAAATGTGTTTTCAAATAATTACTTATTTCTGTATAATAATTTGGTTATTTTGAGAGTTGATTTTAATTAATAATGCCTTTTAGGAAGGTGTTTGATTGCAGAAACAACATGTTAAAATTAATATATTTTAAGTGTCTATGCCCTACTCAGTTTGTATAACCTATAATGAATAATAACTTTCGAACTTGTATTTAATTGGTATTTTTATTGCTTCTTATAAATATTTATAATATTAATTAGTATTCTTTTCAATTAATTAAGGCTTTGGCTGAGATAAAAAAGTCAGTGACACGAGCGGGATTCGAACCCTCGACCTTTGGCTCAATACGCCGCTGCTCTACCACTTGAGCTATCGTAACTTCGATCCACTCAGACACCAACTTCCCATCTCAATCCCACCTTTTTGTCATTTCTCAGCCAAAGCCTTAATTAATTGAAAAGAATTTAATTAGTCAATCGGACCACGAAACCTAATACATTAATTGGTATTGTAGTATTATTGTTAATTTTTTATTATTTGTTAGCACAGAATTGGCCATTAGGTACTAAATAAATCTCAAGGCTTGGTGATTTCATGGTTTTAGGAGTTCATTATTTTAACACCAACCCTGGATATACAAGGAAATTAAAAACAAATTAAAAATAAAAATAAATTAACATTTTAGCGAAGAGTTATTAAATTATCTTAACAAATAGCGTCATTTTCTTTCAGATATATAAGTTTAGTGTGTTAAGGGTAACTTTTAAAAACTGTATTTATTTCTCGACGATCCAACTGCTCTAGTTTTCCAGGTGCTTAAAAGTGTGCTGCAAAGTATTGATGGTTTTACAATTTGTGGAGAAAATCGAGATTGTTTTGAACTGCCAGATCTTTCATCACAATATACTTAATGTAATCAATGAATTGGCAAAACTCATAGTAAAGTTGTCATCAATCTACAAAAAGTGCGAGTTTTATGTGAATCTTTATATACTGAAAGTTTAAGTTTTAAGTTGATTACCAACTTTCAGATTAAATTTGAAAAGTCGATCTTAAACTTGTTTTAATGCAATTTTAATACGAAACGTTTTTCCCATTTTCAAGACTCAAAGTTCTTCCGTAATTTCACCTAACTTTAGTGAAAATCATTCTTCTGTCTAATTTTATGGAATTAAGTCCAAAGTGATAAGGGACTTGATTTTAAATGACATTGATCTGCTACCTAGAGATTTATTCAATTTACGATGTTGAAGTAGGATTAAAAATATGCAAGTAATTTTTACTTATTGCCATTTTATCGTTTCAAAGCATTTGATTGATTTAGTAAATAAAATTGACAGAAATACGCTTGCATTTTTAAAACTTTTAACTCCCTTATATCTGCACAGTTTGTTTTTTAACCGCCAACTTTACAGGAAGTCAACAAAGAACAAAGCAAAGACGTCGATTTTGTTAGAAACATCTTCTGGAAGAGTATTTAAGTTTTACTTTTACACTTTGAAATAATCGGTACCTAAATGACTCTACTTTATCGACCTTTCATTCTGCTCTATGCTTGTTGATTTATAACTTGTTCAAATATTTCTTTTTTTTTTTAAGTTTATTTAGAAAATAGACAGAATATGTATATTTAGTTGTTTTATTTAACTTTTAAAGACTTAGGCATGATAATGGCTATAATGTTGATATCATACATAATGCCTCTGTCGTTTTCATGCGTTTAGTTATTTATACAAATCTCCAAGCGGGGTTCCGGAAATATTACTCGACTGTAGACAATATATTCAATTTAACAAGCATAATAAACATTAAAATGAGCACCAAACGTGGCAAAGTCTTTGCATTTTTTTTTTTTGGATTTTTCAGCATTCGATCGAATAGATAGACGGGCCCTCTTCCATAAACTTAGGTTAATGGACGTTTCGTCTAAAATAGTCAGAATCCTCAGAGGCCTATATGCTGATACCTCTGCACGGGATTAGGGTAAAAATGGACTCTCAAACAGCTTCGCAACTGGCGTGAAACAAGGCTGCGTTTTAAGCCCCCTGCTGTTTGCCATCTTTATAAATGATCTTGAAGATAGCTTGGAGGGCGGAATCAACATCTTAGGTAAATGCAAAAAGCTATTAGCATATGCAGATGATATTGCACTATTAGCCTCGGATAAACGTACCTTACAAAAAATGATAAACCAATTAGAAAAATATTGCAACCTGTAGAACATGTCAGTAAACCTGGCAAAATCAAAAATTATGATTTTCAGGAATGGTGGCAAATCAGGGAAAAACGAGAAATGGTGGTACGGTGCAAACAAAATTGACGTAGTGAATTCCTACAAATACCTGGGGGTGATTCTGACATCTGGGTCTACTCTAAGGAAACATTTTGAAGACAAAAAGGCAAAATCAAAATTTGTAATAAACTCATTAAGAACTGTAGTCCTAAACAATAAAATCCCTATTGCATCTAAAATGATTGTATTTAATGCTACATGCAGGTCCACCTTGTGTTATGGGGCCCAGGTATGGGGATATAAGTACCGAGATATTATAGAAAAAGTGCAAAGATCTTATCTCAAAAGAATTCTAAACCTACCCACATACACGCCTAACTATATGCTCTACCTAGAATTAGAAACAACACCTATTTTCCTATGTACACTAAACTACACCTCAGTTATATAATTAGGTGCCTCAAGTTGACCCCTGACAGATACCCACACAACCTAACAACAGTATTATGGGAAAAAAATATACTCTGCTTCAGGGAATATAGCGAGATTGAAAAGGCACATGGTATTTCTATCCAAGCATTACTCAACCCAAAACAAACAATCAATGATATAAAGAAAAAGGTTGAAGCCAATATAAAAAACTCGTACGTAGAGAAAGCATCTAATTCCTTATATCACCCCCAATTTAAAACCATCCTAAATTGTAATGCTTACCTGCGCACAAACAACAACCTTGAAATAAGCTGGTTTATGAAAATAAGATGTGAATTNAGTTGGAATTGTTGCCTATTAAAAGCCTATTATGGATTAGCCTGATATGACCTATTCGCAATCTAGAGAGAATCACAAGTTCTTTTCTCTCAAGTTCCTCAGAATTATTATTATTATTATTATTATACAAATGGAAAAAAAATTGCGTCTGTGCATGTTTCAAGTTTATTTGTCCTTTATGCAGATTCTACAAGTACCACGAGCAGAAATTAGTATTAAAAAATATATCGTTTTAGTAGGATTATTAACTAATTATTATTATTTTATGTTGCATGCATAATCTAACAATATATTTTCTTTATTCTTAAAAAAAAACGTGAGGCCAAAGTTGGAATGCTGAATATGCGTTCAAAATCAGGGTTTTATTAAATCTGATATTGAAGATTGCCATTATTTTTATAATTTTGTACCATTACTAGTATACTTTCGGCTTGTTTGGTGTTATTCGAATCTAGGTACATCTGAAAAGAAGAGGACTTCAAGTTGTTTAATTCACTTTAAAGTTTAATTTCATTTTCCCTAAATTCCAGTGTTACTCAATATGAAATCTTATACCGTCCGTTTCTTCAACACTCGAAAACCACTGAAACAAAAAGGAAAGAGAACAAGTTTCTTATTGGTTCAACGATATCAGATTGTTCCTCGATTACGTTTATTTTATCCCGAGAAAATTTTTGCACCCTCCACCCACGTCACGTAACAATACGGGAAACTGATGGAGAAGGTGTGGCAAAAATGGCTTCCGTCAAGGATGGTTAGACGAATGCTACCTTGTAAGGTGGAACGAGAAAGAAACAAGGCATACCTACGTTGTCATTAATCCTTAAAAACCTGAACCCTGGCAACATTGTAAAGATGGATGAATGGAAAGATAACTGAAAGTAATTGAAGGCCACTAAGATCAATAATACCCAAAGTAATCATTATTATAATGTATATATACATGAACGTCTGCCGTTATAATTTTTATATATTTAATTTAAAACATAAAATTTTTAGTATGTTGGCGAATTTATTTTTATCAATATTAACTATAAATTTTTTGCATTTGGATTGTATTGATTTTTAGGTTTAAAAACCATGGTCAGGTTTGTGAGATCATAAACGCGCTCTGTGATAATTAAATGGCTGGTCACTTTATCAAGTTATGAAAATAAACAAGCTAGACTTAAAATTAACTAATAAATTTAATTAACACTGCGGTAAATACGAGAAATAGTATAAATATTTAAAATGCCAACATTTGTAACTCTTCGATGGAAAGAAGCTCCTATCTTCCTCCTGAAGTTCAAAATATAACGAAGTTGAGCAAAAGTTTCATGAAGAATATTCCTAGAATATATAATTTTTGGTTGAAAAAACATATATTTATAAAAAATTTAAAAGAATATATATATTATGTATAAAAAAAGGAAAAACAAACAGAAAATATCCTGCAGAGTCTCTCTCTCTCTCTCTCTCTCTCTCTCTCTCTCTCTCTCTCTCTCTCTCTTTCTCTCTCACTCAATCTCAATCTCAGTCTCTCTTTTTTAACACAGACTCTTCTTTACAACACAAGCTCTTCTCTCACTTTCTCTATTGCTCTGTTTCATGATTTTTTCTTCTCAACCTCTCTATTTTCTTTCACGCTCTCTTTGACTCTTTTTAAGTTTTTATATTTTCTTTCTCATTCGTTGACTCTAAATTTCTCTCTCTCTCTCTCTCTCTCTCTCTCTCTCTCTCTCTCTCTCTCTCTCTCTATCTATCTATCTATCTATCTATCTATCTATCTATCTATCTATCTATCTATTTATCCATCTATCTAACTATCCATCTGTCTATCTATCTCTCTATCTATCTCTCTATCTATCTATCTATATTTCTATCTATCTATCTACCTGTCTCTCTCTTTCTCTCTATTACATATGCTCACGACTCGTTACATTTATTCTCTCACTTTCCCTATTTCTCCTTTCCAATTTTTTTCTTAATCTTTCACTCTAGACTTCTCTCTCACTCTTCTCTCTTTTTTCTCTCTCACTCTTTTTCTTTTTCTAAATGTTTAATAAATAATATCATTTTTGAGCGAAATAGGCATGTATTATTTAAATTAAACCTTTTCCAATGCCCAGCGTCGGTTATCGTCAGAAAAAAAGACAAATTTTGTTTGGTATTGAGGCCAACTATTTATACGATAAATTTAGTATTTATTGTTATAATGAATTATTTATACTTTTGTATTAAAATTGTTTCCAGGCCAGAGTATACCTGTTATCTGCCGGTTTTTCCATGGCGTTTGGTTCCATGTTTGCCAAGACTTATCGTGTGCACAGAATTTTCACGAGAAACGCCAGAGGAGTTGTAAAAAACAAGGTAAGCTATATAAACGGAATATCACACTTGTAATCATGCTGAATTAAATCAAAATATTGAAAAATTATTATTGTGTAAATGGTAAAAATGAAGATACAAAAACAAGTTACGCCTGAACGCGAAACGCTATAAATTGTTTTATATGATCTCCATTTTATTTTACAGTCGGTTTAATTGTCCTTTGTCGTTCGAGTTTTTATTGCTTGTACAATAGTTTTTCAGGTTAATTGAAGTGCTTTATGGCTCCATTTGTATGTCCGTTTCAACGATCCACCCCGTGGCTTGGTCATTGTTTATTCGTTTTCGTTCCTTTTGTTGTACTTTTGGATAGTTATCTAACCGAATACTTTCGCTTGATATGGAACTCTCAACCTTAGTAAATTTAAAAAATAAAAGTTAGAAAAATTTAGATTTTAATGGAAAAATACACGTCATTATAATTCACAAGAACGATTTTATGCAATGTTAAAAAAAATTAATATGATAATAAGATACTAGACATTTAAAATTGCTAAATAAAAAATATAAACATTTAAACATGTAAGCATGGTATTAACAGAAGCTGGTAACTGACGAATGTTAAAAAGCGATTACACTTGGGCCTAGAAATCAAAACCTTTCATCACCGCAGGGAGTCATAAACAACTGTATACAGATTTATCGTTTTTTGCGTATTTCCTCCGGTGTATAATTATAAATTTCTCTTCTCTTGAATATTTCTCACAGGAAAGAGTTTTTTTTTTCTTCTGAAATCATTATAATTTATAATTCATATAAGAGTAAGTTACTTTTTCAATTTTAATAAGTTATGTTTTTCTTTCCAGCTCCTCCAGGACACACAATTAATATCTCTCATATGCGTGCTTCTCGTCGTCGACGGTCTTATTGTGACTTTATGGGTGATAGTTGACCCGATCGAACGTCAATTGAGGAATTTATCACTTGAAATATCACCGATAGAAAGAAGCGTTGTATATCAGCCACAGGTATCAAATATATTAAAAAATTTTTATTTGTACATCTAATTTTTTCTTATATATATATATATATATATATTCATTAGTTTTCGTGGTCCGCTTGACCAATTAATATCTTTCAATTAATTAAGATTTTTAGTTGAGATAAAAAGTCAGTGTCACGAGCGGGATTCGAACCCACGATCTTCGGCTAGATACGCCGCTGCTCTACCGCTTGAGCTATCGTGACCTCGATCCACTCGGACACTAACTTCCCATCTCAACCCCACCTTTTGATTTTTCCCTCCTTTTTGCCATTTTTCAAATGTCGTGTAATGTATTTGATTCTCGGCAACAAATGAAATGGCCACGGAGAGCTTTAGTGAAGGTATACTTCATTTTTTAAAATACAAAAGGTGGTGTTGAGATGGGAACTTATGCTATAAAAACAACTGTGGAACATATTAGAACGTTTTGGATGCAAAGGTATATTCTAAAGGAACGATAATCCAAATACCGTTCAACATCATTAGATTTGGAACATTTTAGACCAAATCGATGATACTTATTCCAAGGGAAGAGTACGAATAGGTGATTTTTACTCTGTATTACTTAGACAAAAATATCAAATTTTAGTTTTTCTTTTTTGTTTTGTTTTTGAGTTTTACCTAATTAGTTTTTACATAAATGCTAGTAAATGTATTGAATATCGTATGTTATTCAATTAATTAAGCTTTTTAGTTGAGATAAAAAAGACAGTGTCACGAGCGGGATTCGAACCCACAATCTTCGGCTAGATACGCCGCTGCTCTACTAAGAAGAAGAAGAAAAATAACTTTATTCTGGGACTGGTGTCCTCTAAGAATAATTTACATGAAATAAATAAAGGAAGTTCCTGCTATGAAGTTAAAAGTAAAAAAAAAAGATAGAAATCTTGGCACAATGTATACCAATAAGGCAGGACAGAAGAAAAAATTACGAGAATATTAAACAAAAATAACAAATGTTAACGTGAGGTCTCTGCTTGGAGGGAGAGGAGGTGATTATACAGGTGGGATTTAAAGGAGGAAAAGGAGGCAGCGTGACGAATAGAAAGGGGAAGGGAGTTCCAGAGTTTAGGGGCTCGGATCAGAAAGGATCTTTCGAAGGTATGGGTTGTATGTTGCGGAAGGATAAGGTCGATTGGGGATGAGCGGGTCTTACGAGTGAGATGTGAGGAGTTGAATTGGAGGGATTGGATGATGTAAGGAGGACGACGAGTGTGGATGGACTGGAAAAGAAAGCAACCTAGGAAATACTGTGCACGGAAGGAGGGGAATAGCCAGGAAAGTTGGGAATACAACCCCGACACCCGGGATCCCCGTGGGGTGCCGTACACAAATCTTACGCAACAATTCATAATACGCTTCAATCGCGCGTTCTCCCCCTCCGAGAGACCACCGTATGCCAAACAGCTATAATCGAAGAAGGGAAGTATAAGGGAAGATACAAGGAGTTTGCGGGTGGAGAAAGGTAAGAGAAGCCAGGACCGACGAAACAGGCTGAGGGAGGCAATGGAATGGCGGGAAATTTGGGAAATGTGAGAATGCCAGGAAAGGTTTTGGTCAAAGACTACTCCTAGGTTTTTAACCGAAGAGCAGAAGGGGATGGGATGGTTATTTAGCATGAGAGGTGGGATGCTGGGGAGGGAATTGAGGAGTTGCCTGGTCCTGATAATTATGGCGGTGGATTTGGACGGATTGAGGACTAGGGAATTTTTATGGGCTCATTCGTTGAAGGAGTTTAGGTCTTTTTGGATCGTGAGTAACTTTACTTACTACTTGAGCTATCGTGATCCGTGGCCTTTTCATTTGTCGCCGAGAACCAAATAAATATATATATATTTATAATTCCAACTGCAATTTAAAGTTACAATAATGTGTTGAGGAGATCGAATAATCAATGTTATTCTACTATTTCTCATTACTTTACTAGTTAGAAACGACTGTAGGGGGACGGAATCTGTTAGACAAAGCCCAAGTTTGTTTTGGTAATGGGAGGATTTTTTATGTAACTTGGTAAAGTTTTTGAAAAATTTAATTTTAAATAAATAGGATTTAAGGTCGATGTGGAGGGTAATACTGGAGACATAATACAGAGCGTTTAGAACTGACCTAAGGATTTCGGTTTAAGAGGATTAGAGACCTTGAATATTTGCTGTTATCCAAATACTGTATGTCCAAATCGGTAGTAGAAGCGGTTTGTACAATTTAAGTTTGTTTTTCGTCGATAGCTGGATTATCGTTCCGTAAGTTTGGAACCCAACGAAGTCAGATTTGGTGGCAGGAAAATTTTTATAGTTGAATATGGGAAGATATGCTTCGGAATCTAAATCTAAAAAGGAAAACATGGGATACATCCATGCAAATCTAAATGCAAGGGATACAAGAGAAGGCAGTTGGGACGTTTGCAGTATAAAATATGTACGGAATTGGGCCAAGCACACTGCCCTGCGGTAGTCCCGCATCTAAATATCAAGAAAATTAATTATGAAATAAAGGTAATAATAGCTGGCTTGAAGCTAAAATCACCTTCCACAAAATCCTGTACACCAGTTAAAAACTTAACTTAAAATTCATATTATAATGTATTTACAGAGAAAAGCAGATTTCCAATGCAAAAAGTAAGACTAGTAAATAGTAAGGGATGTGTAAGTTTAAATGAAACTTCTCCTGTACCGTTGACTCGTCATAAAATTTTATCGTCGGGGAAAAATGCCAGGATGGAAAAAGAACCATCGTAAGGTCGGACCTAATGCCCTTATAAGCATGAAACATGACACGGCCTGGAATATTTAAAACGGTCTTTTATAAATAATTTATAAAATTCGCCTAAATCCTGCTGGTCTCTTGTTGGGTGAAAATGAGCGTATTTGAAAATTATTTCCTAAATATCGATGAAAGAACATTAAAAATTAATGATTTTGCAAAGAGAGGGAGGAAGGGAGCGAAGAATGAGAGAGAGAGAGAGAGAGAGAGAGAGAGAGAGAGAGAGAGAGTGAGAGAGAGAGAGGGAGAGAGAGAGAGTGAGTAGGAAGTAGGGATATTATTTATTTTTCTATTCCTACTTCCTTCTCCATTCCTTCAAAATGAAAAATGAAACGCACATAAACAAAATCATTAAATCTCACTAACACTCTCAACACAACACACAACAGTGGCACATCTACACAGAAAACACATGTTTTGAGTGAGTATAAATACTGTGATTAAACCAAAAATTAATATTACTTAGATTAATATTGTGTAAATCATTGTACAAAACATAGTCATATCTTATATGTATATTTATAATTTAAACAATGTTGATAAATCCCAGGCCCTGAAGATGATCTCAATAAAGATCGAAACGTTAGCACGATAAAGAAAATGTTGTTCTAAACTTACATCACTCCAGACCGCATCTCATGATCTCTAAATAATCTTTGTGGTAAAGAGGGCGCATAACATCTTTCAAAAATTGGATTTGACGTTAAAAGTTAAGCGGGTACTGGAAACAAATAATTATTAAGAAGAAATAAATGGACTTTGTAAATGCACGTGGTGAAGAATCTATTTATCACAATTCTCATTACACTCAATAAGTTAATTCCACGTTGATCACCGATTATCCGATTGGATTGTGGGAGAGTGTGCTCACTCTAGACAGATCCATGGAACTCACAAAGTTGCGTATACGTAACAATTTCTTGTATAAAGCTAAAAATAACAATAAAATACAACGTTTAACCCCAATCATACTACTAAAAAACAATTAAATGAAGGTTATAAGCCAAATAAATATTTATTGACACATTTCTACCAAAAAAATAATGACACGGAAAAGTGAAAGAAAATGTGTTGAATAAAATAATCATAAGCAGCTAAATATAACTATGCTTTTATTATTTATTTATTATTATTTATTTTATTTTTTTATAATTACAATTACTAAAAAGTTTAACAAAGAATTTGGTGAGAGTATCACTCAGTTTGACCAGAACGCAACGTCTGGGTTATAAGCAGGGTGAAGCCAGCCAGCTCTTAACATTTCGTCGGGTACAGCCTGCGTCAAACGGGCAAGATGTCCAATAGTGCTTTAGTCTGTCAATGAAAGCGGAATATTTCTATCCGATTACACTAAAGAGCTGTTGAATCAATAAAGCTCTCAGGTGGAACAAGTTCAAAGCCCAAAACACTTTCAGTTCCACCCAATTCAAACTCGCATTTCTCTGAACCGATTTTGGTGAAACCCCTGTTCGACGTGATACGTCAATTTGATGAAAAGTAGGACAAAAATATCTAATGTAACAGTTCATGCTTTTGCTAGTATAAAAGGGATGGTTTTTAAAACGTGAGAACAGTCAGTCGATGGACTAGAATGCAGTGAAAACTTGTTTTCTAACTCACTCCGTCAAAAAAGACGATTTTTTAAATTTTTTTCTAAGAAAAAACGGACTTTTCGCAAAAACACGGATCTTCACGGTTACCTTTGGTTTTTAAAATCTACGTTAAATTTTTAAAGATTAAATTAAATTTTTAACGTGTCCTCCTTCCTTCATTTTTACTATCTTATCCTCAAAACCTTCCTCTCGGATCGACGGTTTAAAGTGAGAATCGGCACAGATTTTTCACTCATAATGTCAATCAAAGCTGGCGTTCCGCAAGGAAATATCCTAGGCCCAATCTTCTACACCATCTACACTGCTGGCATACCCACACATCCAAACACACAAACCTAAGCGGATGGCACCGCAATCTTATCAACGCACTCCAATCCTATCCTAGCAACAGAAGCAATCCAACAACATCTGAACCTCATTACCGACTGTTACAATCTCTGGCGGATCAGGTTAAACGAACAAAAAACCAACAAGTTACGTTTACGCTCAAACGTGAAACCTGCCCACCAGGGCGCATTTACAACAAGATAGAACCACCTTGGGCTTTATTTAGATAGTAGACTTGTATGGAACACTCAGACACCTACTGGGACCAAAATCAACACAAGGCATACATAACAAGCTAACCGCTTACAAAACACACATCAGACCTATTTGGTCCTACGGAGTTGAACTGTGTGGCTCGGCCAAATCATTCAATATCCAAGGAATTCAATCTTTTCAATCTAATGTTCTCCGCCGTTTCCTCAATGCTCCCTTCTATGTCACCAATCAAACGATCTATAAAGATCTTAAAATCCCTTTTGTGAAAGATCTTATCCGAACACGTTTCTTCAATTTCCACTCTAAACTATCCCTCCACCCTAGCCCTAACTCTATCCTCAACGTCTCACCCTTACAATCATAAAACGACGATGGTCTCGTGATTTTCCGTCTAACACACCCAATTAAATAAAAGAGAGTTCGAGCACTGGTTGGTTTCTCTCCCCGCTGCTTCCTGGTCTGATCTGTCAGATTTGTTTATAACTAGAGACCGGATTTTTCTGCAGTTGCCACCACATACAACCGAGGAAATCAATTATCTATCAGAATCATGAATCTAGGAAGCTGTAGGTTAAATTTTATAGAGCATATTTTTGCATATTTGAACAATACCATAACAATATTTTTGTAAAATCGCATTTATCGTGAAAAAATTTAAAATATCGTATTGGTTTTAGGGGGAAGCGTAAAGAAAAAAATCTGTAGCAAACAAGACGAAAAGTTGGTTTATTTCAAATAAAACTGAAACAGGCCGCAACGACGGGAAGTGAAGATTCTAGAAATACCGACAAAAGAATATAAAACCTCTTCTTAGGTCTTTTTTCAATATTCAATATTCTCACAAATTTTATGTTCGTAGGCACTATTTCACGGAAGTCAATTTAGAGATGTACTTTTTATTAACATTAATTATACTCAATTAGTATAAAATATGTAATTTAATTATGTAAGTAGAAAATAATTTTATTAAATGTAAATAAACTCTAGGAAGCGTCGGTGGCCGCAACGGTTGGCGTTAACACGGCGCTCATCACTGTAAGGTAAAGATCCCGGGTTCGAATCCAGCGGCCCGGTATTCAAACGCGACATATTTACAACTTTTTTCAAAAACACCGGCACCCTGAGGGAAAAAACTCTTAACTTTTAACGTATTAACACTGCATATTATTGCATATTTCAGGGCAATAAATAAAACAAAATTAAAAACAAATTTAAAGAATGAGTCACAATCCTACAAACTTTGAACATCTGAAAAATTACAAAAAATAATCACTACTCTTTAACAAATTCTCCTAATGATTGGCTAATTACACAAAAACTGCTTCATTTAATAATCTTTCGAATTGTAATAATAATAATAATGTTTATTTTATTAAACATTTTACTTTAAAAAAACAGCACAAATAAATAAACATCTAGTGGAAATAGTCATTGAACCATCTGTCATAGCCGGTAATACAAAAACAAAACAAGCTAAAAACTAGGTTAAAAATGAAAAACAATAAAAAAATATTTACTGAAATACTTGTAAATTAATTTCTTCAACATACACTGTGATGCATATGCATTTTATAAACAGCGCCAAATTAACCCAAACAAAAATTCTCTTTTGTGAGGTACTTTTTATTTACAAAAAAGTGCATGTATAGATATCCTTGTAAATAAAGTAATTTTTTGCTTGTTGCATTTTGTGTGAAGTTGGAAAATGGATTTAAAAATGTCCTCAATTTCGGTGAAAAATGGATAAGTATAGGTAATAATCTTGTTGCGTTTTTGCGTCGTCCGTTTAAATACATTTAAAAAAAATCTTATCTTCTAGACGGAGGAGTTAAAAAACCCGTTTTTACGACATTATATTTTATAGTTTACTACCATCCATTTTTTTCTTTATCATAACAAACCACCCTGTCTTTAATAAATATAAACTATTTTTCCTAATTTTCGAATAAGTGGACAGTTTTTCCCTTTTTCTTCTATCTGAGGGAAGGAGGGTGGCGAGCCCGACCACCAAAGCAAGCGACCCTTCTGACGACCCCAGAATGGACAGCCAGGCACTCTACTCCATTACTGTTCTATCATTGTTCTACGTTAACGATAAGTGCACGGGGTCGTCGATAAAAACGATCTACATTGCATCTAGAAGTCCACACCCCTCACTGCCCGGAGCAGAATGCCCTAGCGCGCTCGGATGCTGTAATGTACTGTAGGAGCTTAGAGGAGAAGGACATGATTGATTGGTGATTCCATCACATTAACACGTAGGGTCAGTGACGCCTATTTCGTATAGATGGTAGATAAGAGTGTTTAATCTGGTTCAATCGGAGTCTTATCCACATAAGGAACAGTTTCTTAGGGCCATTCATTCTCGCGAACCACGGTTTGGGATGGATATTTGGCTATATGGATGCGTACACCTTTCTGTTTGCATCACACTTCGTTTTAGTGCTGGCACTTTCAGTAATGTCATTCCGTGTGGCTCCGCTTCATGCTGCTTTCTTAGCTAATACGTCCACTTTCTTATTATATGGGTTTTTGCTATGGCCCTTTACCGACATTATATACACATTTTTTTGCTTTATTTTCCATTCCTTAAATCTTTGTCTCATTATGACAATCTTGGGGTCATGTGAGTTGCCGTTTATTGCAGCCGTTGGTACCCTTAGTACGATACATTACGGCTCTTCCTGGCTTCCATAATGCAGCTCAAGGCCTCTGCAGTAAAAATGATGATTGGCAGTTGGATCAATATTTCATGTTTTGTTGGTATTACCCACCACTGCCCAAACTCCTCTCTCTGATTTAGAGTCTGTGTATAAAACCTAGGCTGAAAACAGCTTCCTACTTGCAAACAACATCTCCCAAATCCGGTTTATCGTTCAGATCTCAGATCAGAACGAGGGTTCGCAACAGCAGAGGTTATATCAACCCTCGGGGTGCCGGTGTTTTTGAAAAAAGGCCCATTTGTAAGTATGTCGGGTTCGAATGCCGGGCCGCTAGGTTCGAACCCGGGACCTTTACCTTACAGTGATAAGCGCCGTGTCAACGCCTAAACTGTTGCGGCCACCGACTGTCTTCTAGGTTAAGAATAATAGATTTTAAAGTATCTTAAGACGTGTATCACTGAACTGCAGATCGTTAAGGTGCCGTTTTTTTTCTATCTTACAATTCATAACTAAAAAATAAATATATACTTCATCACTATAAATATATTTGCTTTTCGACGAGTTTATTTTGTATGTTTGATACTTTGGTTTTGGTAATTTAATTTCATTCTGCAATTAAAAGTTAAAAAGTAACGAACCCTCGTCTGAAATATCACCCAGTCTCCCATTTAGAGGGACATACGTTTAGAATTTATCTCACCAGTTTTTCTCTCCCTGCCCCTATTCAATTGTGTCACAGACACCCTCCCATTGGTCAAACTGCACAACTTAACCAGCTCTGATGGCGATTGTATTAGACGCAAATTGAAAGATAAATTGTAGAGATAATTTCTGATCGATATGGAAGAACGAGTTTTCAATTTCAATTAATAATGGCTTGAATTGATGTACTTTATCTATTTGGTTTCACAAATTAATTAAGTAAAATCAACATATTAATTATTAATTGTTTTGTAAACTTTTTGTTTAATAATCTACAGTAGAATTAGTACTACAGTTAGAGAAACTAGGTTTATTACAAGACTGCCCCTCCTAAGAGGAACTTGTACAATAGTAGAATTAGCCTGGATCGTTTTAATTGCCAAAAAATAATCATATCCAAATTGTGCTTCAGAGCTCCAAATTTGAATAAGTTAATTAGCTTTATTTTAGTTCATAACTAAATATTGGGTCATAAAATAAATACATAAAATTTTTTGCTGGTAATTCCAGTGAAAATTTCTGGTATTTGTAAACAAATTTAATCTACAATATATAAATTATTTTGTTGCCTTAGACAATTTTTGTTATCCTGCCTTGAATTTGTTAGGTTTTGAGTGATTAAATCAGAGATGTGTTTTTGGCAGTATGGGTTATCTGTGACAAAAGCTTGAATTCGGTCATCATCAATGTTTGAAGAATGACCAGAGCATTTTGCCTCTTCCCGGACAAAGCCTCTGCCATTCTGAACAGAGCTTATAGGCTGTGATTTCTCTTAAAGCATCATCACTATACACGTCGCAAATTTTCCTAGTAGTCTGTGCTATGGTTGTCCCTTTATAATAATAAAAAACCACATTAAATAAAATTGAAACTATTTTTCTCAATATACGAAAACATCTTGCAAAAATGCCAGACCTCAAATGAAATTGGCAAATAAAAACAACATATTTAATCTCTCTTCAGAGCGTCTCGATTAAGGATAGGCCAAGCAAGGTGGACAAACAGACACCTACTTTTGGGCCAAAGCCATGAAGAGAATGGTTACTCAATGTGACGCACTTAATTGAAGGGTGCCTTTTCTTGGCTCCATATAGAGAGCGTATAGGAATATGAAAATGATGCTTGAACACACCAGTGTGTAATTGTTTTGATTTTTTAATGGAAACAGGACTGTTTTACTGTATATAGAGACTGAATGTATTTATTAGCATGAACATGTAGTGTGAGAGGGGCCTCAATTAGATTAATTATATAATTGTGTAGAAGTGATGAAGGAATATCAACTACTCCACCACCCTAACTAATTGTGAGTGAATTGTACATAAATAGGAAAGAATGAGTAAAGTGCGATTGGTCTGGATTTGGAGACTGATTGCGTTCGGGAATTATCTCTGTTGATAGCCCTTAAAGCCCAACTTGGTGTGCTCCAACCCTGCTTGCTGTGTGGGTCCAACCCAGATGGATAAGGCTGAACCCTGGTATTTTTTTTGTAAATTATAATGGACATTAGAATTATAAATTAATGGAATCACTAGTACATTGTGAGAAGTGATAGGCTCACGTACATGTTTTACAACCCGGTGTAATTGTCATTCCATTTTCAACCCTTGTGTCACTCCAAGCCAACGACTGGATATCCACAACAATACGGATCCAGTGCTCACCTCATTCTGGCCAATCCTAATTTCATCACAATTATCAGCCAGACACAAGGGAATTGCTTAACTGTTGATTAACTAATTTACATAACTAGTTTTCCAGCATTGATCTCAAGATTTGAATAAATTTGTGTACCTGAATACCTAAAATACTGTGTATTGATAGCCCACTTAATTGATTCTTGCCATTTATTTTTAACCATGTCATTTGTTTATGAACTACCTATGTATAAATATGAAAGGAAATTTTTGTGCATTCATAAAAGAATTACACCCTAGCAAGCCCTTTGGACTAACCTCAATAATTTTCCAAGCTGAAGTCCATGCAATACGACTCTGAGCGCAGCATAAATAAAATATGAAAGGTGCACAAATATTATCAGAAAGCCAAGCAGCCATAAAGGCATTAAATGTATATTATGCTTTCATCTCCAAACTTGTCTGGGACTGCCTAAACTGCCTAATGACACTGTGAAAATAAAACAAGGTTACCTTAAAGTGGGTTCAATGAAGAGCTTTATAAAGCTCACAAAAGAAGGCAAAGAAACTCCTCTCTCTCCAGGCAGGATTTGAGAAAAAAAGGCCTGTATATAGGCCATTGCCCTTTTAAATATCATGTAAAGAAGATGTGCATAGCAAAGACAGAAACATGATGCAACTATCAGGAGGAACTATAGACATCAGAACAGATCCTTCATGAACGCATTAGCCCCAAGTACAGAGAGGTTTGTGGAGAGGTGGAGAGGAAAGTCCTTAATCTTATAAGAAAAAGCGCACTTTCTAAGTTATGGTTATAATTTATAGGGGTTTAACAGTTGCTCGGGAGGAAAGGATTGTTATAGTGTGAAAGGTGCATGCAAAAGAAGTTATTTTGCAATCTTTGGAATAATACTGTATTATTAGTCAGTTTTTCTTTGTTTTTAGATTGAAGTCTGCTCCTCACAGTTCATACATAGCTGGCTGGGTGCACTTTACATTTACAAGGGGTTATTACTTGTCGTTGGTGTATACATGGCTTGGGAAACAAGGTTTGGATTTTATTTATTAACCATACATACATCCAATAAAAACAGTATTAAAGTATCCAATATTTAATTTTCAATCAATTTCAGACATGTAAAAATACCAGCGTTAAATGATTCGCAATACATTGGCCTCAGTGTATACAGCGTTGTCATAACCAGTGTGCTGGTTGTCGTCCTTGCCAATCTGATTTCTGAAAGAGTAACGCTGGCATTTCTAACAATCACAATTCCGATTCTAGTCTCGACAACAGGGTCTCTTTGCCTTCTATTTATCCCAAAGCTTCATGATATTTTAGTACATACTGGGAGTACTGCGACCCTTGATCCGATAATGCAGAGTATGGGGTTAAAGATAGAATGCAACACTAGAAGGTTTTATCAATTTACATAAAATTGTATATTTTTCATTTTATGTTGAAGTTTAAAAATTAAAATGTTTGTTTAGGTTTCTCACAGATGATAGAAGAGAACTTTATTTTCGTGTTGAAGTTCAAAATAAAGTGTACAGGAGAGAATTACATCTTTTGGATAATGAAATAGCTAAACTAGAAAAACAGCTTACTAACGAAGCTTCTTCATGCAGTTCACGGTCATCAATTATGGCCCCAAAGGTGCTTTAAAACCAAATTTTTTTTTTAAAGAATTGACTTAATGACAGTATTTATTGTTTCCAGAGTGAAATAGAAGAAGCTTTGGAAAGGCTTTCCCTTCCTGTGCCACCGAGAGGAAAGTCTCCAAGTGTGAGCGGAGGTATACCAATGCTTCTATTATCTGTTTTGCCACCTGTGATACCAAGAGCTAGTTGGCCTACTGAAGAACATTGCTCCCAGCCCATGCGCCGGAGTGTCACTTTCAGTTCAGAATCAAAATTAGACGAGAAAAAGGCTTTGTCGGGCAAGATGAACTTTTGTCAAAGAGATTCAATTTCAAGCACAGAGCCTTCTAAAGTGTCGGTTTTTGGTAAATTGCTAAATATGATAACGCCAAAGCCGGCAGTTAGAAAAATTTCAGCCCCAACAGCAGGTGGTTTGGCTTCAGCTTTCAGAGCGCACATGGAATATTTTGCAGGATTTGTTCCTGGAAACAAGAGCAATTCAGAAAGTTGTGAGTCATCCTGCAATACAAGTAGAACAGGAATTAATAAGGCACCGTTTGTCAACATAGATGACTTTGATATCAGAGGGAGGAAGTATTCTCTCGGTTTGGGTAAAGAAGAAATAAGTGATGGCGAAGAAGACCACAACAGAATTCAGGCAAGATCTGTACAATCTTTATCTCAGCCTCGTGTTTCATTTTCAATCCAGCTACAGAGCTCCCAACCGATTCTCTATAAGGAACGACCAAAAGGATCACCAAGATTCCCTCACAGAATCGTTCCTACAAGCAGCTTAAATGCTCTCGAAGACAAGTTAAACCTCAAAAAGGCCAATTATCTTAATGTCATACAAAACTATAAACCAGGAAAAGTGGGTCCAGATGGCAAATGCAGATCGCTGGAAGATGCCAGGCCTCAACAAAAGAAGGATGAAGAAAGGGCTTCAAGTATGAGCCCCAACTGTGAAGTTTGGTATGACAAAATGAATACAAATAAGGATGATAGTGCCCCTGGTAGTGAAAATGAAGAATGCCCTGAAACTTGTGAATATACATAGAGTCTCAGCTCAAACACTTTTATTTTTATTTTTTTAATGCCTCAATTTATTAATTAATTTATTTTTAAGCATAGTTTCTATTAAAGATTATTTTAAACATTGATATTTTATCACTTCAAACTTTAATGACTTTAAAATGTGCCAAATTAAAAGTAGTAATTTATTGTATTATGTATTTCAATGATGAAAATTGTTACCTGACCTTTTCTTTTAAAACAAATTTTTGATGAACAAATCAAAATTGTTTTATCATTTTAATGTATAGGATTAGTTTACATATTTGTAAACATGTAACATACATTTTTTGACATGAGCAAATAAAATAATCATGTAAATACTTAATCAATAATTATGTCAGTGGTGTTATTGGAGCTGCACTTTAACTATTGAAATTCTGAACCAACCTTGTGAAAATGTGAAAACGTTTTTTAAACGTTTAATTTCAAAAATAATAATAGATTATAAAAAATAAGGTTTATTTATTTTGTTACATTGAGTATTTTTTCAACTTGAAATCTCCCCCCTTAAAAATATTAAATACTCATCACTTACATTAGTATAAAGTATTGCATGCATCAAATAACATGAAAAATATCAAATTAAAATGAATGCATAAAAGTTAAGTTTATTCACTTATATGCACACCTATATGTCCAAAAATTAAATATCCCATCTACAATTAGGTTTAGTGATGAAATGAAAAGTAACAACAACATTATTTTAAAAATCGTGAGATGCGGTCTGGTGTGACGTAGGTTTCAGAAAAACATTTTCTTTATCGTGCCAACGTTTCGATCTTTATTGAGGTCATCTTCAGAGCCTGGGATTTACATTGTTGAAATTTAACAAATACATGCAGGATGTGGAAAAAATTTAATTTATACAATGCAAAATAATATTTTTTATATTCAATCAAGTATTTCTACTCATTCAAAGTGTTTGTTTTCTGTGTAATTGTGCCATTATTGGGTGTCGTGTTGAGAGTGCCAGTGAGATATTGCTGTTTTATCAGAAATCGTGAGATGCGATCTGGTGTGAATTTTAGAGGTAGAAAATCATTTTCTTTATCTTGCCAACGTTCGATCTTTATTGAGATCATCTTCAGGGCCTGGGTCTTTTTCCACATCCTACATGTATTTTTTAAATTTAAACAATGTTTGTATATCCCAGGTCCTGAAGATGATCTCAATAAAGATCGAACGTTGGCGAGATAAAGAAAATGATTTTCTATCCCTAAAATTCACACCAGATCGCATCTCACGATTTCTGATAGAATAGCAATATCTCACTGGCACTCTCAACACGACACGCAAGAAAAAGAATGGCACAATTACACAGAAAACAAACACTTTGAGTGAGTAGAAATACTTTGATTGAATATAAAAAAATATATTTTGCATTGTATAAATTCACTTTTTCCACATCCTACATGTTTTTGTTAAATTTAAAGAATGTTTGTAAATCCCAGGCCCTGAGGATGATCTCAATAAAGATCGAAATATTGGCACGATAAAGAAAATGTTTTTCTGAAACCTACATCACACAATTTCTGAATAATCATCGACTAACGGTCACTAATCACCACACATTATTTTAAAAGTGATAAAGGAAATAGTGTAGTTATCACTGACAATCAAAAATGTTTCTAAAGTTGAAGAATTTCTAAACAATAACGATTGTAAAGAAATAAATACGATCCCACCTTAAAATTAAAATCTAGAATTCAAAACAGCCATAAAAAATAGTGACTTTTTATTCCAAAATGACCAATATGCAGTTATTTAATACCAATAAATCCGAAATCCCCAATTTATACGTTACTCTCAAAACTCACAAGGAAAACAAACCTACACCTAAAATTGATAAAATAATTAAAACACACCACATTTGGTATTAACAATTCTTCAGAATTGGTAAAACAGCACGCAGAAAATTATTGACCAGCGATGATTAACAATTGATGATTGGGATCAGGTATGTGGCCCAAAATGAAGTAGTGGAATCTTTTTTGCAAAGCTTTATTAAGCTTTTCTCAGGACTGGATATTTAATTAAAAAACATAAATAATAATAAAAATAAAAGCGACACGTTCAGGTACGTTAATTTTTTATTTTTATGTTCTTACTTTCTACAATATTATGTTTTTACAGTTTAACAAATAATAATTTAACAAATAAATAACAATCAAGAAATCTAATTCATAAATATTATTTACAGTAAATTGCAACTGTGCCTACTTTGACAAAATTGCATCTAGTCATGGTTTCGATTTACTGTAAATGATATATAATAATTTGATTATTTATTAATTAAATTTTTTATTTGTCAAATTATTTATTTTTTAAACTGGTAAACTTAATATAGTATGAAGTTAGAACCTAAGCACAACAAATGACTGAAGTACCTGAACACGCCACTTTTATTTTGATTATTATTGATGTTTTTTTAATTAAATATCCATCCCTGAGAAAAAAAGCCAAAAACTGCGAAAAACATACGACTATTTGATGTTATTAATTTATACTGAAACAACCCTGTTAAAGATTGTATAGAACTAATAAAACAAAAACTTACGGATGATTCTATTAACAAATTTGTAAAAAAAATGATGTAATAGACTTCTTAAATATACACCTACTATCTAATTATTGTAAATTCAATAATAAATTTTATGAAATGAAAGGGTTACCTATGGGGTCGCTATTATCCTCAATTTGATCTGAAATATTCATGGATAACTTTAAAAAAATTGTTTTCAAATTAAATAAAAAAATAAAGGCAATTATTTTACCTAGATTATTGTTCGCAGGTTTAGTATGGTGGAAAGGTCTAGAAAATAAAGGGAATAGTAATAAATTAAGGTCATTTCAAATACTAGGTTGTTTGATGATGACAGGAGCATTTTCAACTACACCCACCCTAGCACTTGAAATCATAACCAATACCATACCTCTACACATTGAGGCTAAGGTCAGAGCACTAATCAGCTGCTACAGATTAATTAGTGAAGGCAGCTGGAATCATAAGTGCAATAACATAGGTCACTTGAAAATCTTACAACTATTGAGTAAGGTTAACGGCCAATTATTAAGTGTTACGGATAAAAACTTTAAAACCCCTTCGGGGGAAAAGTACTTTCAGGTAGTTATTCCTTGGGAATATAATTATAGTGTGGATGATGACAATAGACTGCTATACAGATGGTTCACTTATCAAAGGTAAAGGGAGCAGTGCAGGAATCTATATACCTAAATTAGGTATCAGCATCTCCTCCCCTCTTGGCAATAACACCTCCGTTTTTCAGGCGGAAATCTGGGCCATTAATGTTTGTTGTAGAACACTTATGGAAAATAAAATCAAGGGAAAAGATATTAGAATTTTTTCTGACAGTCAGGCTTGTCTTAGTTCATTACAAAAAGATTTTTCAACCTCTAGCCTGGTGGAGGAAATTGTAGATCTTATCAACAGGATCTCTTCCAGGTTTGAGAACAAGGTGACCCTTATTTGGATACCAGCATATAAAGGACACTATGGCAATGAAGAGGCGGATAGCCTGGCCAATTTTCTAATACTGCGTTTGTCGGGCCACCGGTATTACCTCACTCTATGGGCACAGCGAAAGAGAGTATTAAAAGAAACAATTCCTTAAGGAATGGAATCTATCCCCCAGACACAGGCAGGTGATCAAACCAGCAGAATCGAAATGGCTATTCTCTAACTCAAGGAAGGGAATTAGGAGGCTGATAGATATCCTGACGAGCCACTGCCAACTGAGAAGACCCTTCTCCGTAATGGGTATTCCACCAGATCCCTTTTGCCATTTTTGCAAAATAAAAGAGGAGACGGCAAGGCCCTACCTCGAAGAGTGTGATACGTATGCTAGGTCTAGATTTGAAATCTTTGAAGGAGAGGACATCACTAAATCACTCCCTGAGATAAAATGATCCAAAATCTTGGGGTTTGTGAACAAGTCCAAGAGATTTATGCAGGACACGTGAGCCGACCAAGTCTCGGACCTTTTAGGGATGGGGTACGAGTCTGCCCAGGCATTTAACCCCTAGGGTCTTGGTCGCCCACCCTGCATAATATATGTAAATAAAAAAAAAAAAAATAAATCTGCTCTGTTTTGGAAATGGTATGTAGATGATATTTTATGTATATGGTCGGGAACACTTAGAGGATCAAAAAATCCTCAAAATAATTAATTCTTTACACCTTAGTATAAATTTTATATTGGAAATAAATGAAGATGGTTGTTTAAACATTTTAGATATAAAACTGTCTATAATAAATAATCCTAAGGGGTGTCGGTACCCACAATGGTTTAGGCATTGACATGGCACTGATCACTGTCGGGTAAAGGCCTCGAGTTCAACTCCAGCATCCCTGCATTCGAACCCGACATGCTTACAAATGTTTTTTTTTTTTTCAAAATCACCTGCACCCTGAGGGTTTGGCCTCTGATGTTGCGAGTTGCGAACCCTCGTAATAAAAATAAAAAAATAAATAACCTAATGGAAATGGATGTACATAGAAAACCTTCACTACAGACACCAGATACCAGCAGATTCTTCTCACCCATGGACCTAACCAGCTTTCATTTCAGGTTTCATTTGGCTCATAGACAGTATGTTGAAACTCCACCAGCTAATTACAAAAAATAATTACAAACCATCACAACCTTGGCTAAAACAATGGATATCAAGAAATATTTATCGATAGGATGTTAGTGAAAAAGACCTACCTTTAGAAGAAGCAACAATCGGACTCAGCCATTGCACCAAAAATGAATCATTAGGTTTTCATCACTTGCCATACATTGGGAAACTGTCAGAAAAAGTAGGTAAAATTCTTAAACGAGAATGTTTTAGAGTAGCTTTTAGAAACCTACCTTCTATACAGTAATATGAATGTGGTATATGAAAAAGGCATTTAATAGAAAAGCATTTATTCATGAATGTTTAACAAATATTGATGTTTAAAATTAGTTTGTATTTAGATTTTTAGTTAAATTGAAGTTGTACCATGATAATTTTTCTACCCTTTTTATGGGTTAATGTGGCTTTAATAAATGAAGTTTCAAAGATGCTGAAATATTGTAGTGCATCTGATGAGCAAAGACAGAATAGACAGATCAGTTCTACCATTGCAATGTTGAACAATTTAAATTGGATTTAATTATAGTTTTACACTTTTAGGGACATTTTCAAATGCATAGTAATCATGCTTAATGGAATTGTCATAAACTTTAACAATTCTGAACCCTGCAGAATCCCCACCAATCTGTCCTCCAATTGCTGTTGTTATGATGCATTCGAGCGATTTGTACATTCCGCCGGCGTTGTGATGACAGTGTCCACAGAAGACATAACGTACACCTACAAAAGACATAAATCTGAGAATGTGAAAGAAGCAGTTACAAGTTTGATATTACCTGCTTTTAGCCATTTGTCCATGAGTGATTTTCTCACACTGCGTTTCAGACAAAAGTAGGTATCTTCGCATTCTGGGTCATCTATAAATGGTGCTATGTGTTGAAAAATCACAGCGCCATTTTTTGAATTTTTAGACAATTCAAGTTGTTCGTCTAACCATTCATTTTGACTTTTCACCAAGTCCAGTATTTTGCTACCGTCTACAAAATATTGACTGTTAAGACAGATGAAAAGAACTCCACCGGCCCAAAATGAAAAGTAATCATCTCCAAAATCTGACTTGTACCTGTTAAGTAAAAAAAAAATGAATGTATTATAAAAATAGTCATGAAATAATGTTAAGTACTAACGTTGAGACTGCTTCAATAGTTGGTTGTTCTCCTACATCATGATTTCCACAGAGGCAAACCACTGGAATCGATTTGTCCACTCTGCCAAAAATTTTATGGAAATCTATGACCTGTTTTTCTCGAATAGTGGCAGTTCCAGGTTCTATATTTTTAAATTTAGTTTCTTGTTAGTTTATATCTAAAATACCCTAATGCGTAACATACCAGGGTATGCATCTGCGAGATCACCACAGATGACAAAAAACTTGGGTTTTGGCTCTAGTGAGTTTATCAGTTCGACGCATTTTTTGGAAAGGGCAATTTCTTTGTCCCAGTTGGGTGTTTCCTTCTTTTCCAAATACCTTGCTATTAAGCCAAATTGACAATCTGCACCCTGAACAAAGTAGAAAGGTCCCTTCCACGTTTTTTCATCTTCTGAAAAATAATTTATGAATTAAAATACAATTTCATCCATTGTTAATTTATTTAATCGTTAATTGAAAATGTAAGCAAAACATGGTTGCACAAATTCAAGTGCTCACCTTCAAAGACTGTTTTTTAAATTCTGAAAAATATCTATAAATTCATATCTATACAACTGCAAACTTATTTAATAACATTATTGAAATAAATAATTGAAAAAATTGTGATAATTGAAAAAATAATGAAATAAGATTCATGTTGAAGGTCATCTTCATAACACATGCTCAAATTCTTTATGTATGTAATTAGGACGAATAATTGTGGAAACTAGAAGGAAATAGGAAATTTTAATCTCCTTGCAATTAAAAAATATGTAAAAAAAGGGGAATCTTCCTTCGGACATTCTTGAGAGAAATGTGAAGTTTTCCGTTTACTTTGTCTTTGTTCTGAACTTCAGAAATGAATCATTGAGTCTGCAACCTTGTCAATAGCAGAAGTTTTTTTTTTTTTAAAGATAGAGACGTGGGATTTCAACATATGCCACTTTTGTGTTGGAATATTTGAAACAAACCAGGATTCATGAGACAACACCAGGCAATGACTAATTATGTCTGGAACAGACTAAAACAAACAAAACATTTGACCTGGGCAGTTTGGTTTATCCCTACCCTATAGTAAAACTGTCAACCTGATTTGCTTCCAGGCTTTGAGCAGCCTGGAGAAGCCTTAGGTTGATTTGACCAATCCAGTGTAATTGGGCCTTAGAACAAAGCATGAATGAACTTAGTATTATATAAATAAATAGATGATACTATGAAACAAAAATGAACTTCAGATATAACATGAAAAACCATAACATAACCAACCAATAACATCAAACAATACTGAAATTTCATGTAAATTAGGTACATCTATTATCGTTTTGTATAACATTTCAAAAGTTCATGCATAAAATAGCAAAAATCATCAAACAAAAACAACGGTCTAGTACACAATACAATGTAAGCTCCTTAGTGTGCTTGATGCACTAATAATAATTTCTGCAATTTTGACAATTTAAATAATCAATTAACACACTCCATTCCATGTCATAGCTATATGGCCATTTTTTTAAAAGATAAAGATTGTAATATCAAATAATTTCACATTAATTTATGCAATGTCAAACACTATGTCGGAAAAGTTAAGTCCAACATTAATTTCTATAGGAACATTAACATTAATAGGCGGATGATGTGCATCACATTAAACCACTTCATAGTTCAGTTCCATACATGTTAAAAACTTTAGATAGCACCAAATCGAGAGCTTTAAATTCAAGAAATTGTATTAATGACTACTGATGTTATGCACCACTTGTTTATAAGAAAGCATTGGATGTAAAATTTATCCGCTACATCTTTTGAACATAATGAAGACTTGAAGGACATGATTATAGATATTTTACACTCAATAATCCAATTGAGAGCAAAGATAGGTAAGTACTTACCTTATTACCTCCTAGAACTTTATAAAATTGCAGTTTATAAAACATTAATAGCAACAAACATAAATAGCAATATATAAATAATTAACAAATAGTCTTGATTGTTTTAATATTTGCTAATAGGTGATATGATTTTTATTATCATAGTAGATTAGATAATACAATGACAAGCATGATTATTAAATATTAAGTTATTGCTTTAAATAAGAATACCCTCGTTAAATTTTTTATATTCATTGATTACTTTTCGGTTCGTTTCATCCAGACTCTAAAACACAATGTTATATAATTATAATACCTTAAAATATAAATGTGATAAAATTAAGCTTACCTGCATTGTAGTGCTATAGTATTTTACAGACAGAATAATTCAGAATCGTATCAACTTGGCTTCAGAGAGTAGAAATAATGACCTTTTTTAAATTGTTAGTTCTCTATTTTATCTTATCAGTTGACACTTCCAGTATACATTTTTTATCACTGCATATTCATGTTTTAGCTTTAAAAAAGTTATATAATCATTTTTAATTAGGCTGGGGGTTTTTGGCGGCTCCGAGAAGGGCCGATGTTATTTTTGTACCGTTGAGACCAGGACTGTGCGTATATTATGCCGCTGGTACGTTGTTAGTGGTCCGTGACGGAAGAACCGTTGGCTGGAGTCGTGGGGAGGGGGGGATGAGTCGGTTGACGCTACAGCAGTTGAAGGGACTCGTAGTTAACGGTTAACCGAGTGCAAAGTTGGCCTGCGAATACCCTTGCTGTAGTTGTCGGTACTCCATTAGTGATTAGTGAGAGCTCGTCGGGTAGACGAGTCCAGAGGTGTGATGTGAGATCTCGTCAGGGAGACAAAAATGAAGTCAGTTGCGCAGTGCCCCCGCTTAAATCCTAAAGGGTTGGCTGCAGAGTGGAGGGCGAGACCATTCCATAACTGGTAGGGGTACCTAGCGGGTTCCTTGGTAACTGCAGGTGGCCACCACATCATATTTGATCAATTTTATGGAGCGAAAGAAATAATTATATATTATTTGTAACAGTTGTTATATTGAAAAAAATTGACAAGGAGACGATGGGTTATCCTTGACTGATACTATTACGATCAGTTGACTAATGCAATGAATACCAACATGATATTGGTTGAGCTATGATAAGCCGTGGAGTGAAAAGTGTAATGACGTGATAAGCCTTGGAAGGCGTTTTAGGCTTCACCCCGTTCTCTTAAAATTTTATCCCTCAAGAAGTGATCAAAATGCATAAGAAAGTGGAAGTCGGCTTGCTAGAGGTCGGATGAATATCGATGGTGTGGTATGGTTTCGACGTCCTTAATTTTCCGCATGGTTAGCATTGCGACATGTGGCCTCGCGTTATCGTGAAGAACCGGCTCTTTACGGTTTACCAATGCACGTCAAAGACGTTGAAGTTTCCCGTGCATTGTCTTTTGTGATAGTTTCACCATAATTCAAAATTATAGTGAACAAGGGCTTATTTAACCCCGCCCCAAGTAATATCGAGTACGCTTGGGGAGTGAATGTGACTGGACTTCTATGTTTCTATCTAGTGTTGTGTTTGTGTTAATTTTTTGGAATGAATATAATTTATTAGCGTGAAAGGAATGGGTTGGTTATAACCTATAAATCTATATACATATATATATATATGTGTGTGTGTGTGTGTGTGTGTGTGTGTGTGTGTGTGTGTGTGTGTGTGTGTGTGTGTGTGTTGTATGTTTTGTTTCTATTCTGTATTTGACAACCTGAGGTAGAAACGAGAGACTAGCGTTTTAGGATATCGACGTGGTACACATTTAAAAGCGGAGAGTCAGAAACCAGATCAAGGCGCTCAAATTGCTGCAGTTTAAAAGAGGGCTGGTAATAACCTCAGCTGTTTGTACTAAACATAAATATCACTTTATATAAATAGTGAACAACCCGAACAGTACACCACCAAACCTTTTTTTGGCAGATTTAGTTTTGGTCAGTGTTTTGGCGCTTTATCCTTGTCCAACAACTGACAAGTTGTTCTGTTATCGTACAGAATTCATTCCTCATCGCACGTGATGATTCGATCGAGAAATGGATCATTTTGGTGGCGGAACAAAGGAGACGCCCAAATTTCAAATCGTCGATTTCTTTGGGCTTCGGTTAGTTCGTGCGGTACCCATTTGTCGAGCTTCTTTCCTTTACCAATTGCTCCAGATGGCAAACAACGGTTGAGTGGCCATCACTAACCTCTTCCGCAATTTCCCGTGTTGTCTTGTGAAATTTCTTCAATGGACGTTTTGAATTGGTCGACGTCCACAACGGAAGGCCTACCGCGACCTTCCCTGCCTTTGAGATCAAAACCTCTGAAACCATCGCTTTCGATCAAGTGGTAGAGCTGCGACGTATGAATCGTGGTTCGAAACCCGCTCGTTACACTAGCTTTTTTATTTCAACCAAGCTCTTAGAGAAAAAGTATAACTAATTTATTTAAAGCTTAAAACTTTTGAATAGTACATTTCTTGACTTCACGTCCATTAGAAATACATCTTGGTTTATGTCTGAGCATAATTTCTTTTTGATCAAAAATACATTATTACTACTTCTTTTTTTTCGTCCACAATCTGAGACAACTCAAAAGAAAACATTGTGGCTAACCTCACTTCCCTTCTACTTTTATGAGTAACACTTCTTTTATTTTTATTGCACTTGGTCTATTTCTGAATGAGTATTAAAACATCAAGATCAGGTGTAGTCACATAGGAAAGATGGGTAAAGGAAAGGTAGAGAACTCAGAAGAAAAAAAAAGTTCCAGACTCTTCACTGCACATTCAATGCCAGTCAGTTAAGTAGGAAGTAATAATCTCTACTTATTGCTTTCGTAACATCCCTTTTAGCTTACTGAAAGTCTTTCATGCCAGACCTCAGCAAAAGACTGTGATATATCAAGAAAGATAGCAGAACAAATTAGTTTTTCTCCGAGTGATTTTTCTATTTCATCCTTTATTCGGTGAATTTGGTCGATTGTTGAATGTCCAAATTGGTGGGATAGCATGATTTTTTGTTTTCTACGATAGTTTTTATTAAGTTATAACTTTTTGAAGAGCTTAGAGTCTGTTGGTAATAGCAATATGGGCCTATATGATTTCGCCTCGTTTTGATAGTTTTCCCGGTTTTTGTATCATGATAACTTCTGGTAATTTCCAGATACTAGGAACATATTTTAGTCTGATTGCAGCATAACATATGTATATTAGTTTCCAGGGATAGGGTCATCCTAGAGTCTTTTCACCTTTTTTTTTTTTTTTTTTTTTGCTAACTAGCTTTATATTTCTTTCTTCTGAAGTGATAGTTACTTAAGTAGGCTGCCACGGATGTATTTCCATATGAGAATTCCAAATGAGAACTTCATTCCTTACATCAATTTTAATAAAAATTAACGCTTTTACTATCGGCATATAGTTGAAAATCAATTGATCCGTCCCAAAACGGTGACTGAAGATACTTAACAAACCTACAGCAGAAGAAATAATTTAGCTAAATTCTTCAAATGGAAAACTGCCAGGTCATCGACACGTCGATGTGCACTATCCTCAAAGCGTCCAAAGTTAATTTCTGTTTTCTGTGTTAAGTTACATTCAATCAATATTTTGATTCACTAAAAAGTTGTTATTTATTAAGATAGCATTTTTGTTCTGAAAGAAATAAGCATAACTTAATTTAAATGGAGTTCAATCAATATAAGGAAAACGACGTTTTTGTTTGAAAATATTCACATTGAAAATGACGATTTTGAATGTAGAGTTCAATATCTTCTTTAAGGTCTTTACTAGGTGAAAGAAGGACAAAAGTGTTGGAATCACCAAACTTTCGGCAACATTATGTTGCCATCATCAGGGCCTATTTATTAAGAAAATATACATAATTAATATACATTTTAACAATCAAAAAATCAAAAACATCAGTGCATACTTTCCCAAGAAAGAAAAAAAAATTTACTTTACATAGATGGCTTGTTCACCATATATAACCGAATGCTGGCCATGTGCTTCATAACCTAAACCATTGCATTTGTTTTTTTCCGATGAAAAAAACAACAAAATTTTTCTCTTCTTTCTTGGGAAAGTATGCACTGATGTTTTTGATTTTTTGATTGTTAAAATGTATATTAATTATGTATATTTTCTTAATAAATAGGCCCTGATGATGGCAACATAATGTTGCCGAAAGCTTGGTGATCCCAACACTTTTGTCCTTCTTTCACCTAGTAAAGACCTTAAAGAAGATATTGAACTCTACATTGATTATTTGCAGGTCGATCTACAAACATCATGACGATTTTGGTTAAACGGTATTATAAAATTATTCCATTTTTTAAATCACTCGCTTTTCCATGTCCAGTATTCAAGGTAAATTTATCAAATTAATTTTAGCCATTACCAAGACTGATTGAAATTAGTTCAACCAATTGGAGACGGACCGGGCCGAAGGATAACAGCCTGCAGCCTCACTCACAGGAAAACGTTTTCCCACGATGTAATTCACTTGTAATTGCTTTGTACCGATCTGACTCTTGCTAATTAGTCTTTTGTAGCTTAACTAAATAAGCCGGGTGTCAGGGCAAAGTTTCTTACGGGGATAATGATAAAACGGATTTCCATTTTTTAACATATAAGGCAAAACATTGGCGTAAAGGATCATAACATGGAATAATTAGTTATGTCGAGAACAAACTCAGAAACTCAAGAACATGGTGTCTCTTAGTAATTGATCACACCTGTGTACCATCTTGCCAGATGTTCAAGCAAAATGGGAACTTGCAATCAAGGTTGATACGTACAAAACCATTTGTTAGGCTGCTTAATTATACAAATTGTTTTATAATAGTTAAGCTATCTATCGGGTTGTCCGGAAAATAATGCAGGATTTTAAGTTTTCATTAAAAAAAATCTATATAAAATATTCTGTTTACGTTTACAGGATTNGTATGGGAAATTATTTTGATTAAAGAACATTGCTTTAAAGTAACTAGTTTCTTTTTTTTTGTTTAATACCAAAATCCTGCATTATTTTCCGGACAACCCAATAGTTTACTTTATAATAAAAAATAACTGTTTAGACCTTATTTATTTCAATAGTTCCATCAGTAACAATAAAAAATAAAAATGAAACATGAAATAATAAATAGTTTTACTATTAAGAGTACTTTTTCCTTTGGTATTTAATGTAATGACCTGTTCCAAATTTTCTTTTTCTAATCGGTTCGTTTCAGTAGTTTCTTGTAAGGTCCTCATCTAATTTGTAAGTTATCAGTCTGAAAAAAGTAATGTATAATTTTATTTATTTATTTAAAGTAAACTTAGGCTGTTCACAAGATATATTATGTTTTTAATCAAATCTGCAATCTATCAATTATATTTCGTGGTTCGATTGACCAAATAACTTCTTTCAATTAATTAATGTTATATGATGTATTGGTTGAAATGAAAAAGTAAGTGTCACGAGCGGGATTCGAACCCACGACCTACGGCTAAATACGCCGCTGCTCTACCACTTGAGCTATCGTGACTTCGATCAACTCGGACACCAACTTCCCATCTCAACCTACCTTTTGTATTTTCCCTCCTTTTTGCCATTTTTCAAATTTTTCTCGGCGACAAATAAAATGGCCGCGGAAATCTTTAGTGAAGATATACTTCGTTTTGCTTATTACACCAATTATATTTCGTGGTCCGATCGATCCGTCCGGAGGCGAAGGTCGTGGGTTCGAATCCTGCTTCTGACAATGACTTTTTCATTTCAACCTTACATAAAGATTAATTAATCTGCAATCTATGTTGGTTATATATATTAATTTATACGATAAATAATAAAATTTGAACAATTTTTGGGTAAACTGTTTATAAATTATGCTGTTAGGTTAAAGAAGAAATATAGAATTTTACCTTTGTAAGTTATGGGGTTTGGCAGGGGTATATTGTAGGTCCTACCTTTTTCTCCCCACAATTCCCATAATTGATGACCTTCCGTCTGTACTTGAAATAGTGTCCGGGTTGTAAGTTAAAGTAGTATTCAGATATCGTGAGATGCGGTCGGGTGTGGTGTAGGTTTCTGAAAAACATTTTCTTTATCGTGCCAACGTTTCGATCTTTTTTGAGATCATCTTCAGGGCTCAAAGTGTTTGAGGGCACTCTCATCACGACATGCAAGAATGGCACAATTACACAGAAGACAAACACTTTGATCCCTGAAGATGATCTTAATAAAGATCGAAACGTTGGCACGATAAAGAAAATGTTTTTCTGACACCTACATCACACCAGACCGATATCTGAATAACTATCGATTAACGGTCACTAATCTCTACACATTTAAAGTAGTATTATACGCTATTTTGTACTAATTAAGTGAGATAAAATTAGTAACATGAATTATTGAGGAATGAGATATTTATGTTGATATTCATAAAAACAAAACGTG
This sequence comes from Cimex lectularius, assembly GCF_000648675.2. Classification (NCBI taxonomy): domain Eukaryota; kingdom Metazoa; phylum Arthropoda; class Insecta; order Hemiptera; family Cimicidae; genus Cimex; species Cimex lectularius. Next base: position 502,088 of record NW_019392878.1, on the reverse strand, counting down.
CTATGTGACAATTGCTTCCATGAACAGAGATAATTGTTGTGGACAGCGATTGACCTTTTACACCGAATTGGTGTTGATTGATCTGAACCGTGCTGAAATTACCATACTAGAAAACAACATACAACATAAAAAAGATATTCAATCATGATAATTACCATATCAAAGACTAAATTACGTTATTGCCTTGATGTATCAGAGCGGGAATTCTTTTGTTATTTTAATGCAACTGGCCTTTAATGAGTCTGAAAAGGTTGTAAACAATTTTTTTAGGTTTACGCTGAAAATAATCAATGGATGAATGGATTTGAATTTCATTTAATTCCGGCTGATGTGTGATATTATTGACACCTAGATTTTGTTTGGTCGGTTGAGTATTGACAAATAAATAATATTTTTTTAGTAACTAATAGGAATTTCTCTCTCGACTCTTAATTAAACCATCAAAACTATGCCTCAATAATAAAAGACACACTGCATATGTTGACATAGTCTTACTTTACGGGAAAATGGTGCTCCGCCAAAGCATTGAATCCTTCCAATTCAAAATATTTTGTCTGATTTTACTTTCTTTTATCATCATGACCTCCACGCAATCCCAATCTCTTAAGAAGCAGATTTCAATAATTTTTTTTAGACGCCCTTGCAGTCAAAGGATTTGACCACATTTTGAAATCTGCCTTTGGCTACGGTTACTATGGATGCGAATTCTGACGAAATTTTGTTCTGACGAGTAAGTCCGAAATCCTCGTCAGAAAAAGTAACCAAATTGTGTGCGTTTTCTTATAGTCAGTACGTTTCTGGCTCCCAGCAAAATGGACGAACTTAATGAATTTTCTTTTCTTGAAAGTCCGTTGATTAAGCTATTGTTGATAGGTGGTGGGAAAAAGGAGCATGCTAACCACTTATTTCCCACAAAAGAAGAAAAGGGAGAGTTTCAAACGTATCGCTAGTCCCTTTAAAAAAGCATATTAATCTATTTATGTTTAGCGGTCCTGATTGATCATAATAAAATGAAATTTGAAAAAAACAGCAAAAAGAGGGAAAATTCGAACGGTTGTAGGTTGAGATGAGTTGGTTTCCGAGGGGATCGAAGTCACGATAGCCTCAAGTGGTTAGAGCAGCGGCGTATCGAGCCGAAGGTCGTGGGTTCGAATCCCGCTCGTGACACTAATTTCTCGTCTCAACCAAAAACCTTATATAAAAAGAATTATTAATTACAATAATTATGACGACTAACCAAATATGGCTTATTGCTAGTGTTGATTTCTTGAGAAATTTTCTCCCACTTTGGCCGAGAAGTATCTCTGTTGCGATATTTTTTGTCTTTCATGTCCCACAAACACCGATTCTCAAAAACAAGACTAATCAGTTTATCAACATCCATGGTGAAATACCAAAACTGTCTAAATTGAACGTCAGAACGCGTGAAAAAATCAAAACAGGTTTGAAGGCGCGAATGGTGCTGACGACATCGTGCGAGTTATGACACGCTGCCAACTCTCATTGGATAACAAGTATTTGTTTGTTCAGACCAACTCTTCAGGACACAATTTCGTCAGAATTCGCATCCATAGTAACCGTAGCCTTAATCTAAAAAGAAACAATGCAATTTACCTCGTTTTTGTTTTGTTTTTATTATAATCATACCCACAGGACGAAAATTATTATTCATAGTTCCTTATCCTTTTTTAAACCCTCATTGATTCTGCGCCAATACCTTGTTTTTTTTAACCGATGTAACAATCTCTATTTCAATATTCCCGTTTATATTTTACATGTCCCTTTTTTACATATTTAAGAAGAACATTTTTTGTGGAATACATACTCCAATGATATACATACTTGCTCTACATACTCAAAATAATGTGTGAAATACAACTTTTTATTATCGCCTGAGCAACGCCGGGTTATACAGCTAGTACTTTAAAATATCTCTTCTTATGTTTCTTTGTGTATTAATTAATAAATATATTATATGTTTTGTGTAATGATGATATATGTATGTACAATATCGATAACATTTAATATAACATATAAAACAATCATCACATTCCACACATCATTTCTACAGTCTACATTCTTCAACAATTTGTCTTTCCTTAACCTAATTATTCTCATCTATATAATCCTGAAAGGATAATCAGGCCGAACCATTACCCATTTTTTCCATTGTCGGCACTTTTCACCTCAAAGAAGCCGACTCCTCATATAAAAATGTCTTTTTATCCCGACTTCCTTCCCCACCCCTTCAAAATCTAACGTCTCAAAACGACACCCAATAATGACACATCTACACGGAAAACAAACACTTTGAGTGAGTACAAATACTTTGATTGAACTTAAATTTTTCTAGTGTTGTAAAAAATTTTTCCACATCGTACATGTATTTTTAAAAATTAAACAATGTTTATAAATCTCAAGCCCTGAAGATGATCTCAATAAGGATCGAAACATTGGCACGATAAAGAAAATGTTTTTCTGAAACCTACATCACACCAGACCGCATCTCACTATCTCCAAATAATTAATCCTTTTAGGTTTAGTGGTCAAATTGGCTATTTTAATTATTTCAATTAATTATGTTTATGTAAAGTCTTGGTTGAGGTGAAAAAGTTAATGTCATGAGGGGGATTTGAACACACGACTTTCGGCTCAATACGCCGCTGATCTGATCATAGCTGTCGTGACTTCGATCCACTCGGACGCCAACTCCCAATCTCAACCTACAACCTTTCGAAGTTTCTCTCTTTTTGCCATTTTTCAATTGTGTAAGCAGGATTCGATTCTCAGCGGCTTATGAAGTGGCCATATTGTATATAAAATTAACTTATTCAACAATCAATGGTATCCTGTATGATTCATGATCCCAGTTCAACGGTTTAAGCTTAGCATATTGTAAATATGGATTATACGCCAAACGCAAAACGTCACGTTCGCCGGATTAAATCTTAGAATTCAGATAGTAAATCCTCTTTGTTGTCACAATTGGATTAAAACCGTTACACATGGCCAATTTATTTTTTCGTTTCATAGATTTTTACAAGAATAAAATATGCATAAATAGACAAAAATCATAATTAATGATATTTGTTTGTGCCCTATAAAATTTAAATACTGTATTTTTAATGTGTGGTGATTAGTGACCGTTAATCGATAATTATCCAGAAATCGTGCGTATTTTTGTGTCTGTATTTTTAAATTGAGTTGAAATTTTGTTGTTAAACAATAAAGTCCATGTAAAACTTGGAATGACTTTTAATGGCAAAAAAATAGGTTTTAAATATATATTGTTTTTTAATCAACAAAAATTTACGGTCTATTTCTGAAATATATATAAGTAAATAAAAATCGTTGTAATAATATTTGTTCGTAAACTCCAATATTAAATTTTGAAATTTCTCCATGTCGTCTATGGGGTGATGAACCGAAAATTTGATCCTTACCGATCATTTGGGTCTACCTACCTTTGCTGGGTTGGTTTGTGAGATGAGTTTCGGCATTTCGCTATCTCCAAAGTGTTTGTGCGATTCTGTTAAGTCCAGCCTTTTTTATAATATCGTGGTGGGTGGGGTGCCCATGTTGGGTATACCTCTGTGTTGACGTTATATTTGGTGGATTAGACCTGGGTTTGTTTCGGCCAACCCTTTGTGAAGTGTTGTTAATTTTTGTGTTTATGATTTTTTTAGTATTACATGGTGAAGTAGTTGAGTAGATAGCGAAGATCGACTATATTGTTGAGGGCTTGTGATGTTTTTCTTTGAGATGATTCGCTAAATTTGATTTTCCGCAATTGTCTCTAAAGGTACATATAGTCGCAGAAGTCATTATGATAAAAAAAAGAAAAAAAAACAAACAGGAAAACCGGCGAACGAGGTAAAATCATATAGACCAATATCGCTACTATTATTAAAACGAATAAAACCCATTGTAGAAAAAAAGAAAATCATTCCTGACCACCAATTTGGATTCCGAACAAAACATTCAACAATAGCCCAAATTCACGGAGTAACGGACGTAATAGAAAAATCTCTTGAGGAAAAACAAATTTATTCTGCTGTCATCCTTGATGTTCACAAGCTTTTAACAAGGTCTGGCACGAAGGACCCATCAATAAATTAAAAGGTATGCTACCAAAGCAGTATGTCGATAGTATCAGTTCCTACCTGACAGACTGTTTAAAGTCAAACAAGAAGATCAATATTCAAAACTAAAAATAATAAATGCAGGAGTGTCACATGGTAGCATATTAGGTCCACTGCTTTACTTGTTATACACCAGTGATTTTCCGAAAATAGATGGAGTAAAAATTGCAATGTTCGCAGATGACGCAGCGGTGTTATCACTAGGACCGACTTTCACCCATTCAACCAAAATCCTCCAAAATGCATGCAATAAGATAAACGAATGGACAAAAAAATGGAAAATCAAGCTAAATCAGCATAAATCAGTTCATCTAATCTTTACAAACAAAAATGTAGACCATGGAACTGGTATACCATACAGTACAGCTAAATATCTGGGAATGACCTCAGATGACAAGCTGAGATGGAAAGAACACCTGAAAAAAGGACAGAAATAGGTTGATAGGGTTGATACAGACAACTATACTGGTTGATAGGACGTGGCTCCAACCTTGCTATACAAAATAAATTATTATTATTTAAACAAGTAATAAAGCCTATGTGGACATACGGTATTCAACTATGGGGTTGTACCAAACACAGCAATATCAAATCATGCAAACACTCCAAAATAAAATTTTCCCTATTATGGTCAATGCACCTTGGTACATAAGGAATAAGGACTTACATAGGGATCTTAAGATCCCTGAAGTCACGGCGGAAATACAAAGCTTTGCCGCCAAACATCAGGCTCGCCAAAGCCAACACGAGAATGTGGAAGCTAACTAAACTCCTTACATAACCGAAACATGGTCAGAAGATTAAAAAGAACAAGGCCATATGAACTTGTGTATTTAAAAATGAATAGTGAATTATGAAATGTAAATCTTATTGTATCAATGGGTTTATAAGAATGTAAATATTTATTTGTTCTATAATATTATTGTAAAATTAATGGTTGGTCTAATAAGACCAGTTTTAATAAATAAATTTACTTAAAAAAAAGGGAACATATCGAGGAGTTATTTTAGAGATGATTGTGTCCTAGAAAAAATGGTTTGGCTCGCGAATGAACAGATATTTTTTCCTGCAGTTTTCAAAATCTAATTTCCCATCAAAGGGAAATCTATTTATTTCAACGACAAACCCACTAACTTACCTTTTCCCTATCGCACAATCAGTTTTCTCCACATTTTCAAAAAATGTTGAAACGAAGATTCTTCTACTTGACGACGAACGTAACGTCTCATCAATATGTTCTGTTCCCATTTCACAACGCAGCAACCTAACCAAGTTTTAGATGTAATCGCTGATGTCCTTCAAACGGAAACAATTTTTCACGAGTGTATTCTCAGACAATAAACACAATGAAAGAGTTAAAAAAATGACCTTTTATTAAATTAATGTATTCTCATGTTTAATTAATACTCCCTTGTAGAAAATAAGTTTGTTATTAGACTATCTAAAATTCAATAAATCTTCTCGAAAAAGAAAGATGAAGGCTTCTTACGAAATTCTCGTTTTATTAAAACATTATTGGATGAAAAAATTTACGACCGTTGGAACAGCTCGAGGAATTATTAAAACTAAAGGGACCTTGAGCAACCCAGCGTACATCGGTTGTTTTGAAAAATTAATAAGAGGAGATCCTTGAAAAGATAGAAGAGGATTCGAGTGACCATCAGTGATTATTATTATAGCAAGCTGTAGAATCAAATCTAACCACAATTACTCGCCTATTTACCAGGGTTTGAGCTGTATTGTTAAACTTTATGTTTTCAAAAAGACCTTAATATGGGATTGACAGTCCCAAATCCTCCTGGCGAGATTGGTAAAGAAAGAAACTATAGAATGCTTCAAAAGGAGCACGAATAGATCCGAAACCACACACGGTTTTTAATTGGGCATTTAGGGAAGACTGGTAAATATAAACTAATAAGGTGCAAAGAAGCAGAAGATCTACAAACGTGCCAGTTAAAGAGTGTGGTACTACACATACTCGCAGAAGATACTGTGAGATGTACAACATAACAATAGAAGAAATACAACCACTAAAACTTGTCCTAATTTTCAAATTCCTTGAATAATTAGGACTAACTGTAGTGCAATAGATTTAGAAGGGGGAATACATTAGCTCGCAAGGGCGCAGTATGTTCACCCCAAATTTTAACAAATTATTTCTGCCATTGTCCTTATTTCTAAATAATTCTTTTCTCCTGAAGAGGTAAAACTCGAGACAAACATTTATAAAACCATGCGATTTTAACTAATGGTTGTCCTGTGAAATGAAAAATGCGGTACAGTCGAAATACTGATATCAGTGAACAGAGGATCTTGGTCTAATGGGTCCAGTTAGTTGCTGCAAAGCTGGGTATTCTTTGAACTCAAATAATATTAGTTTTAAAACAATGCACGCAAATATATCATTGGGCTATCATCGTTCATCTCGACAGGACAAGATAAACAGCCATGTATAAACGTTGCCACTGTTACGTGTTTTTTAAAATTTAAATTTAAATTTAATTTAATATCTAGAAACGAAGTGCACAGTTGTAGGACACAAATGTCAAAACGGTGCGTTACAAACCTTATTTTAAATTTAATTACTTGTCTTCTAGAAAAATGGCCTAAGAAAAATAATTCAATCCTTAGTAGAATAAAGAATTGATTTGAATTGAACATTTTATATATAAAAAATCGCAAAATTAGGTTTCATGGATCGTTCTTATATTTAACGAGCATTTGTAGATACAAATAAAGTTTATATAATTCCAAATAGAAAATATATACAATAAAAATATAATCTTTTTACTGTCTACATATGGTTTTACATATTAAATCGATTAGGTTTCATGGTCTGATTGCCCGAATAAATTCTTTTCAATTAATTAATCTTTTAAGTAAGTTATTGGTTGAGATAAAAAGTCAGTCTCATGAGCGGGATTCGAACCCACGACCTTCGACTAAATAAGCCGCTGCTATACCACTTGAGCTATTGTGATTTCGATCCACTCGGACACCAATTTCCCATCTCAACCCAACATTTTTGAATTTGAAAAATGGCAAAAAAGAGGGAAAATTCAAAAAGGTGGGGTTGAGATGGGAACTTGGTGTCCGAGTGGATCGAAGTCACGATAGCTCAAATGGTAGAGCAGCGGCGTATTTAGCCGAAAGTCCTGGGTTCGACCCGCTCATGACATTAACTTTTTCATTTCAACCGATACCTTACATAAAGTTTAAATTATTGAAAGAAGATAAGAATGTTCCAACTGTTAAAAAAAAGATAATATGTACACTTATGGTTTCTAATACTAAAAAAATTAGTTCCAAAAACTCTTATTTATTGATGTACAGAGAAAAGAGACTGTTAATAGTTAAAAGTTGGATCATTAATTTTGTAATAGTGCACCAAGCACCTAGTAAGACGTTTCAACATAACAAACGGGAAAAACTTTTAAAACATATTAAATCTATTTCGTTGTAGTGGTCAATTAAAAATGGCAAAAAGAGCCCCACCTTATGAGTTTGAGATGGAGAGTTGATGTCCGAGTGAATCGAGGTCACGATAGCTCAGGTGGTAGAGCAGCGGCGTATCTAGCCGAAGGTCGTGGGTTCGAATCCCTCTCGTGCCATTAACTTTTTTTCATCTCAACTAAAAACCTTACTTAATTGTCATGTATTAATTGGTCAAGCGGACCACGAAAGTAGTGAATTAAGTTTTACATATTATTGATATATTACAGAGTATGATTGAACATAATGTGAGAAAAGCTTTTAGATGTTTCTTGTAAGTAAGTTTAGATGTACATGATTTTATAACATTAAACAACAATTATTGTAAAGTTTTATAGATTTAGGGAAAAAATGAATTAAGAAAATAGAAGAAAGACAACAAAAACAAAAAGTATGTTTTTGTACAGACGTTTATATAAATTTGATAGACAAAAGAGGTTAAATAAGGTACAATTAATCCACATAATTAAATTGAAACTTTTTGAGCAACTGAGGGCGTATATTTTCCTCTCTGTGCCGTGCCAGTATTTTCGCTGAGAAAATCATATATTCCGATAACAAAACATAAATTCATGCGTTTTCAATCTATATTTAGATTCCATTAATATTTAGGGCGTCCCATTTTGACCTGTGAACCTACAGTTATTACACCACCTTGGGTCCCATTATGCTAGCCAGGTAGCCTAGACACCTTCTGCTATATATCTCCCACAAAGTCCGGCAGGTAGGCTAAAAGAGATAACCCAGAGGTAATGTCCCGGCTCCGGGTCAACCCCGCTTTAAAGAATTGATGAAATCCTAAAGGGAAAAGATTTCTTGTAAATTGGATTTCCCTTTGTTTTGTTTTAGAAAAAAAATAAAATAACTTTCTTTAACTCGGTCTTGATTCAACATTTTCGACTGTTATTCATTTTTTGTACTTGACCACCGATTTTATACATTAGAGTTAGCATTTGTTTTTCCATTTTTCTCAAATGATGACCGCTTTTTATGTAAAAGGCACGAGAAAAATTAAAAAAATTACATTTCCACATCCAAAATGTAATTGTAATATGTAAACAATGTTTGTAAATCCCAGGCCCTGAAGATGATCTCAATAAAGATCGAAACGTTGGCACGATAAAGAAAATGTTTTTCTGAAACCTACATCACACCAGACCGCATCTCACGATTTCTAAATAAATATCGATTAACGGTCACTAATCACCACACAAAGTGAATAAGATTACTGGTCATACATATGTTATTATATAAATAAAATAATTCATGGAATGATGGAAAATGTATAGTTAATCAATTCAGTAGACGTTTTCTATTATATAAAAAATNTAAAGATCGAAACGTTGGCACGATAAAGAAAATGTTTTTCTGAAACCTACATCACACCAGACCGCATCTCACGATTTCCGAATAATCATCGACTAACGGTCACCACACATTTATCTATTATTTTCATATTAATTTTAATAATGCCAAGTAGAATTGTATGGTCAAAAGAAAACACGATATTCAATTAAAACAGATAAACCTAAACAATAAATATTTTACATAATTTGTAAATATGCACAGATGGATTATTTGCAATATTACTCCACGTTTTAGCAATGTGTATTTATTAGACCCGATAAGGAATTACAAACAAATTTACACATGCACATTATTAAAGAGAAGCTGTACTGTACAAAAGCAAAAACGAAACAGCTATAAACTCGGTTAAATATTACTTCAATATAATTGATCGTTATGTTTAACGACCAAATACGTGTTTACAAAAGGGTGATTAATTGTTAATTTATGTGGTAATAGTAGGTACCAAAAGAAAAACTTGGTGGGGTCACGTGAATACTCTAACGAAACAAATTGCGGACATTTTAATTTGCTTTGGAAATTTGGAACATGTATGGACCAGTAAATATAAGAAGACAGAAAAAGCAAAATAACTCTGAAATATTGATTAAATATTGACTGTTATTCCATCCTATCATTTTAGGGATACATCTTTTGGATTTTTTAATTGTATGCAATTCTATGATTAATAGAATACTATCGTTTTAGTAATCGATTAAGTTCATTATACTACAGAGTTACAAATTGAACAGCAGTCTTTTAAATTATCCATAACTAAATGTGAAGCACTTCTTGTTACAAGAGGGGTAGGATGCAGGAAGGAAAAGGGCCTTGATAACATATTTGTAATATCAGGAGTTATTTAAAGCCAATTGTTATTTAAAGCTAAAAACGGCAAAACATATGCGATAACATTCAGCTGTTAATTACTAAAAACTATGGCTCTAACTTTATAGATTTGAAATTAGATAAAAATTGTTGCAGATCGCAGATGATACAGATATTTAGATGAAGGGTTTTCCCCCTCCCAAGGAATTCCGGTATCTCAAGGGGTCTTATAAGACACTGTTTTAAGCCCCTTATTATTTATTTTCTCTATTCTTTTCCGAGATCTTTTAACTTTGTTCTCTGACTTTGTTGCTATGGTTTTCACTAGAGTTATTGCTTTTAAAGTATTTTAATTACCTGGGCGTTCCGTTTCGTTCTTCAGCTAAATTCTCACAAGCCAGTTTGGGAAAAATAATATAGCGACTCACGAAGCCGAGGGATTATTAAAACTTTGTAAATGCGATAATTGGGATACAATATTCACGTTGTACGACTCTATCTTGAAAAATGTGCTACTGTATAACTTGGATATTTGGGCATCCACAAAATTGTAAAGGCTGAATTTTTAAAAAATAAATCTTTATCTCCCATGGAACACGTTCAACTTGAGGAACTTATAAACTTAACAGTGAACTTAAGTACAATTTATCTATTTTATTCATTTCTGGCCTTATCCTATCTATGTTAAATAAGAGGAGGAAAATAAAAAAAATTTCGTTTCTTTAAACAATTTTTAATCAAGATGAATAATCTGCCTTCAAAGTTCGTACATTCCTTTTACTTTGTACAATTTCAATTTCATTAGCAATGAGGTTTTTTAGTTGAGCTAAAAAAGAGGTGGGATTGTTATGGGAAGTTAGTGCCCGAGTGGATCGAGTTCACGATAGCTGAAGTGGTAGAGCAGCGGCGTATCTAGCCGAAGATAGTGGGTTCGAATCCCACTCGTAACACTGACTTTTTATCTCAACTAAAAACCTTAATTAATTGAACTATATCATTTGGTCAAGAGGACCACGAAACTAGTGAATTCAATATCATGAAAATTTAGACTGATTCCATAATTTCGGATGGCTAACAAAAATATTTGCCGTATTTATTTTAACAGACAGAAAGTTGGGTACAATGTTCCCTTTACGTCGGTCTTAGACTCCTAATGACCTATTACAATTTTTAATTATCTGCCTTGTTTTGACTTCTTTTAAATAAATTAATTAATGAAAATTATATTTAAGTTTTACTGAATTGAAAAACCAAATAATCCTATTTTTATTTTCTATATAGAAGGTTTTAGATTAAAGTGTTTTTTCATAAGTTAACTGTTATTTGAATTATTATTGTATCTTTTCTTTTTTGTTTTATAAATACGGCTAGTCCGTTTTGGACGCATAATTGGAAAAAGCATCAGTTGCAGTTATAATTTATGCAATTTAAATTAAAAATGCCACAGTCGTTAATGAAGTGATGCTAAGGATGGTTTACAAAACATGAAAGTTGATGAAACATATATGTTAGATTTCACTTTTGTGGGCGTCCAGGGCCAAATCTTGCGTTCTTTGTCAAGAATCGGCTCCTGGTTTAGCTTTTGGACGTGACTGGGAACGGTATCCACCTTACGAAATACTCTTGTGCTATTCACCGTTTCCCTTTGTTTACTTTTTCCATTCTTGGTGGCTAAAGGCTTTCGGATTTGGCTTAAAAGAATCAAAACAGCATTGACCAGTAAATATATTTTTATTCAATTGAAAAAAACGTAAAATTTCCATTGTGCTAATTGGTTTCAGTTGCCCTAATTCTAATTTTTATTTTCTTCTTCCAATTTTGTAGTTTATTATTTTCGACTCACATCGTGGTTGGATTTTGCTTTCCACTGCAAATGCATAATTGTGACAATGAACAATAAATTATTCAATTTTGGCAATCGTCTTTATTTTACATTTTATTTAGCCAGAGAATACATTGTGCAGTAAACAATAAAAAAAGAAAATATTTTTAATAATTTCTACATTAATGCACGTCGATAATAATTTTTATAACAAATTGTATTAAATGCATGCGATTTTACATTATTTTAGTAGTATTTTGGCTTCTTTCAATTGAAGAGAGTACAGACTAATGTTCGAACATTATAATTAATATGAGAGGGAAATTATACAATTTTTTCTTTTCTTTTCGGAAATGATTTCTGAAATTAGAATCGCTAATATAATGCAAAAAGTTAATATTTTCCAAAATGTTTTGCATGAAAAAACACCTATATTCATTTTACCTATTAAAGCCAACAGATTCTTCTGAGCTTAAAGAAAAAACTATGTTTTCATCTTATAATAATTAATTATTAAAATTAACAATTATAATACGAAGGTAATCGATAAAAATAGTTTTTGAGTTTAAAATATAAGTTTTCAGATAAATAATTTAAATACATATAACAAGGATAGTTTGAATAAAAATAAAAATATGTTAAGTAATTTCAAAACTTTTGTCTCATCTTTATTATTAAGATTCATATGAGACGAATATAATAAACGTAAGCGTAAAGTATGTTAAAAATCTGGTTTTACATATATACATCTTTTAGCTTTTTAAATAATTATTGGATATGTAAAGTTCATTTCACAAAAAGAGAAACGTCAAAAGAAGCATTTTAAAATTATTTCGTATGTGTGTTCTGTGTGTGGGTGTGTGGTGTGTACATCGTTTTTTCTATACAATTTCAAACCGCGGAGCTAGTTGGAGATGAAGAAACACATCACAATATGGAAACGTCGGAGAAGATAATAATTATCCAATAATAACAATTCGAGACAAACGTTTTTCAGATGTACATAATAACCCTGATAATTTAACATTTCCATAATTCCCCATTATTTGTGACTTTTATAACAGCGATTTTAAAACAACAAATAGTATACTGTGAGAGACTAGCGTCTGAGGTGCTGAAGACAGGGGTAGGTCCGGTGTTTCCGAAGGACGAACTTTGGTCCTGCTCTGTGTCCTTCGGTTAGAGTAGATAGCGTTCGATTGGTTTGTTGGAACGGTGACGTTACAGTACATCTCGTCGCAGCATGAGACGCAAATCTAAAGACAAAAATAGAAGAAAAATTTAGACTAATAAATAAAAATAAAGGAAAGGGTTAAAATCCTGTTATCCTGTGCTAAAATTTGAAACACTCTGATCCAACAAATCTTCTCTCGAAGGTTAATTTAATCTCTGTCCTGTGTAATTTAATATGGTTGATTACTATGACACTTGCTTACACGTCAGATACTTCACACGTGTAAGCGAAGTGTCACGTCCTTTTGGGTATCTAGAAAACAATCGGGACGCAACTTTGTCGAGCCATTCTAAGTTTCTACTCTAAGATATTCGAAATGAAACTATAATATATGTATATTGGAAAAAGGTAATTAAAAAACACACACAAAAAAAAGAAACACTCTTTATGAAGTTTTACGTGGTCACACACACAACGAAATTCAATCAAAATTTGAACTATCAGTCATAAATCAAAATAAGTATTTCCGTAACCTAACACAATACATTACTAGCACAAATAAATAAATGGTGATATTATTTTTGTATTTTAATTATTTAATTAGGAGTACAGATTAAACTAATGTTGAATTTGTGTGGAACGCTTTTTATATTATAATAGTTTCTGTGTTGTTTTCGTTTCTTTATATTTACATTCTTATTATATCTGTTTTTCTATTCTTACAATGTATTTAGGTAATGAAATAGCATGAATACATAATAAACATAACACTACATACAATATAATAAATGTTTCATTAAAAAAATTATTCTGGTGTTTCGTTTTAAATTATTGATAGTTAGTAAATCTTATTACTTTTTAGTAATATATCCAATTTCAATCAATCAATAAAAACAAAAGTAAAAAGGCCAAGAAATTCCTGTTATGCAGAAGGGCTTACCGTCAAACCATTTTACAATACCTTTCCCAAATTAATCTCAAATGAAATTCTAAGGTGTGTGCCAGGATTGGAAACTGGCACACCCCTTAGAATTTCATTTGAGATTAATTTGGGAACCTGGCCTCACTAGCGGTGAACCTGAGTCGAACATCCTAAGCGAGGAAAAGAGAGGAAGAAAGTGATTGAAGGAGAGATTGAAAGAGAAAGAGAGAGAGAGAGAGAGAGAGAGAGAGAGAGAGTGAGAGTGTGTGTGTGTGTGTGTGTGAGTGATAGAGAGAGAGAAAAGTAGATTCAGCGAGAGAGTGGATGAGGGGGTGGAAGAGAAAAAAAGGAAAGGGAGAGAAGTAGATATAGCGAGAGAGTGGATGAGGGGGTGGAAGAGAAAAAAAGGAGAGAGAGAGAGAAGTAGATATAGCGAGAGAGTGGATGAGGGGTGGAAGAGAAAAAAAGGAGAGGGAGAGAAGAAGATATAGCGAGAGAGTGGATGAGGGGGTGGAAGAGAAAAAAAGGAGAGAGAGAATAAGAGAGGGAGTGAGAAAGGAGAGAGAGAAGTAGATATAGCGAGAGAATTGATGATGGGGTGGAAGAGAAAAACAATAGGGGAGAGAGTGAGAGAGAGAGAGAGAGAGAGAGAGAGAGAGAGAGAGAGAGAGAGAGAGAGAGAGAGAGAGAGAGNCCACCCATAAACCAACATACACACACACAATAAAGAAAACTTACTTAATTCGAAACCTAACTCATTGAATATCACGGCAGACCTGCGGAGTGGTCTATATTCATATTTGACATGTTCGAAATGGTCGAGTGGTCTTGTTTTTTGTGTGTCTTTCCTCGGTCCGTACTGTCTAGCCCGCTCCTAACCCGTCCATTGACTCACGCAAATAATTACATTCTTACAAGTAGAAACTTTCAAACCAGCACTATTACTGTGGTGCTTTCTTATTCCGCCACATCGAAAAGATTCATAATTCTGTCAATAGATAAAAATTGGTTTTAATGACACTTTCATTTCTTGGAATTTCATTGTACTTTAATTGTCGGTGTCTTTAATATTTATTTTTTATAAATTTAATACTTTTTTATTAAAACAATATTTTATTACAACTGTAATAAAAAATTTGCTGATTGCAATAAAATAGTGTTTTAATAAAAACATGTAAATGATTCTTAATAACTATCTTGTCAAATTGTTCTTGAAGATTGAGGTTAATGAGAAATGAGAAAGAGAGAGAGAGAGAGAGAGAGAGAGAGAGAGAGAGAGAGAGAGAGAAAGCGTGAGGGAGTGAGGATGAGAGAGAAACTCCCACAACAACTGAAATAGATAAAACGAGAGCGTGGATGAGGGTGTGGAAGAGAAAAAAAAGGAGAGAGATAGAGAGAGAGAGAGAAATAGATAAAGCGAGAGAGTGGTTGAGGGGGTGGAAGAGAAAAATTGGAAGAGAAAAAAGAGAAAAAAGAAATCACAACATTGTAACGGCACAACATAACACATAACACATAACATTGTAATTTACGATGTTGTTTTTTAAACAATCTACTCGAAATTTAAAAGGATAAACGGATGACACAATTGTAGAGGATTCCCCGGCCCCCATTAGAAACATTTAATTTATTGTTAAACATTTCATTTCGTCCCTTCATTATTTCGCTTTAGATTATCAAATAAAAGCGATGTCGTTTGTATGTTAATATCGTCGTTGTGTTGCATTTTGCATTTTTATCAGACAAACGGCTTATTTAATAAAAGGAAAGAGGCTGAGAACAGGGTCTTTGACATCCTCTTTTTGAATAAAATGTTTTAAATTACTTACCGTCTGCGTGTCGACTAACACACAACCTACTCCGAGAGGCCAACATTCGGTCGTGTCGGCACATTTCTTATTAACAACAACGCTAGCACCAGTTGAATCCATTATGTGCAATGTGTGACAGAAATCTTCCCCTGAAAACAAAAGTTGATGAATAAAGATTAAAGAGCGATTTAAAAATAACACGAGTTGAAACAGTAATTCCTCAGTGGGAGGCAAATTAAATACAAATGTGAACTTAAAAAGAAGAAGAAAATTAATTGTATCCTGGGGCTTTGTGCCCGCTTGAATAATATTAACTAACATTTAGCCAAATTAAAAACAAATGGGAGAAAATAACAGAAAATTAATCATCCTAGGTTACTAGGATCTTATGTAACTTCATATTAAATGCAAGTTCTTCGTAATAATGGCGGCCTTCGTTGGCTTCCAGGATTTGACTCGGGAATTCATCATTTCAAATTTTGTTATTTGTCAACTCATTTTTTCCATTAAAAACCCTCAATCCACCCATGGAATACACGTTAGAACTTTTACATACGTTCGCTGAAAGTAGAAAATTAAACCGGATTTTACAAGAAGAGATTTCCTTAAGTAATTAATTTGACCGGAGAACACACCCGTTGCAACGCTATGCGACGCTATCTTATGCTACCCGTCGCAAATCCAGTCCAATTTTCCATAAGGTTGTATACCCCCTTGCACATCTGCCCGATGCCGTGCAACCCTACCCTACCCTACGCTACGCGATCACCACTCTCTAGATTTTCGTCGGGAAGCATCAAGTACAGTCGAAGACAAAAGAACCGGACACTCATATTTTTGTTCAAACCACACGTATTGTTGTCGTTATATTAATTGCAAATACTTATTTTAATATAAACCAAATTGACCGAGATCAAAATTCATTAATTTTTATTTAAAAAAATTAATTTCAATGGTTTGGTAGAAAATTGATTAAAACACCTGAAAACCTTTTTTTGATATAATGAATTTAACTAACAATTTATTACACGGTTTTGCTCATAAAATTTAACTAACAATTTATATCATGGTTTTGCTCATAAAATTAGTCCGTTTTCGTCCAATAGCGTCAGAACAGGACACACATTTTTTTGTAATTTATTTCTAACTATGTATATGTAATTTTGTCGTTATATTAATTACTACATTCTTATTTTAATATAAACCATATTAAACGAGTTCAAAATTCATTAGTTTTTATAAAAATTATTTAATTACGATGTTTAGGCAGAAAATTGATCAAAACACCGGAATAACTTTATTTACAACAATTACATTTAACTAACAATTTATTACACTCTTTTGCTCATAAAATTTAACTAAGAAAATAATACATTAAAAACAAAAGAGCCGTTGCGATTGTGATACTAATTTGTGACACGCGCTGTGGACTGTACGTGGCGTGCGCTTGACGTTGCATAGATGTGCACACCCTACCAAAACTTGGCAAGGCGTCGGGTAGCGTCGCATAGCGTCGCATCGGGTAAGTGTGTTCCCGACTTTAAAATTGTGTTGATATTGTCTTTTATAAATTAAGATTCGTCAATATTATTTTTTACGTTGTTTCTTCGCGTATGCCTTCACAGGACGCCTTTCATTTGGACCATCTGGCTGGACACGAGGAAGGAAAAGAGGAAAAATTTCCTTGTTAGTAATTCTACTCTTCCCCTGCACAGAGACATCCTTATCCTTATTTCGCTTAGAAGTAATTTTATTTTCCTTAACCGTTATCAAGTTTTATTTTCATTTCATACCTTTTCACTGGATTTAATTATTTATTACAATATTTCTTTTTGATTTTAAATTTAATCTCTCTCTCTCTCTCTCTCTCTCTCTCTTTCTCTTTCTCTCTCTCTCTCTCTCTCTCTCTCTCTCTCTCTCTCTCTCTCTCTCTAAATAAATAAATAAAAGTGGTCCTCTGAGTTTCTTTCTTTATTAACTACCGTTCATCACCCATCACCCGCTACCGATCGCTGTCCAGCTGTCATCGGGTAAGAGTGTTCCCCCCCACTTTAGTAGGGTCAGGAGAAAGTTAAAAGACTGAATTTATCGGTGGAAAGGATTGAGACACAGCGGATGTTGTTAGGTAGAGAATTCCAAGTTTATGGGAACGGATAAGGAACGAGCAGACGCTCCTAAAATCGTTGGATTTGTACGAAAGAAGGTAGAGATCAGAATGGGGGGGAATGAATGTTGCGAGTGTGTCCAGAAGACTTAAATGTTAACAGATTGTTTGATAGAGGAAAAAGTTAAGAATTTAGAGCCTAGGTACTGCTATTTCAAATGTCAATACATGTTAGACATGAGATCACTTTGGGGAGCTGAATGTGAACTGAACAATGCAGTTCATGTTTTTCTTAAGTCTGCTAACAAGATCGCAGGTAAGTCCAGAGTACACAGTCTTAATCGAAAATGGGAAACACAAGGGACCAAACCAGGAGTTTGCGGGTACTGATTGGGAAGAGTTGGCTTGCATGACGGAATTGGCGGAGGGTTCGAAAATGTGGGGTTTCAGTATAGGTTTTGATCAAGGATGATCCCAAGGTTTTTGACAGATGGAGAAAAGGATATAGGTTGGTTGTTAATGCAGAGCGGAGGAATAGGGGGTAAGGAGAAGTGAATGGGATCCAAATTTGATGATAGAAGAGAGTTCTTTTTCAATGGCACAGGAGCGGATGGCGTTTAGGTCTTCTTGGATTCATGTGATTGAGATTTGAAGGACGTCAAGTGAAAAGGAGAGTTAGATGTAACTTAAGCAGATTTAACTAAGCAATGTGAACAATGTATGTGCACTGTTGAACGTTTAATTTAATTTTAACCTAATTTACTCTATCTTTGGTTGTTTATTGACTTATATTTAAAGTTGAAGGGTGCACATATTAGATACAAGATACTAACTTGAACATTGCATTTTTCTTAAAAAAAAAATTCTGGATGCATTCATTTAAATTTTGATTTACCTCCCCATCGTGTTAACAAGAAGAAATAGAATTCTTTATTAGTAATTTAGAAAATCCAACAATATAGTGCATTGCAGTTTATTTAGAGCCAATGTTGCTGTATAACTTCTTGTTATGGCATTTCATTTTTATTAATCAACGAAAAAAAAACTGTTGTGTGAGGAAAAGTAATATTAATACTCGAGGCCGTTCTTCCATAATCCATCAAATTAATTGAAATCTTTATAGTTTTAACTGTGCTTTTCATTGTAATGAAAACGTAATTAGAGGGAAAATGGTACAATAGAACGGTTTGACGTCAGAATTAGAGAACAACAGAAGTAGAGTGAGGCCTGTTTGTCAACTTTGCCTGAGTTTTGGTTCGAAATTATTTGTTTTCCTCCCAATTGATTACATAATAATCCTCATTCATTGGTGACAACGTTGTTAATGGTACAGGTTTTTTAGACAAATTTGTTTCTGATACCCAGTAAATGCATTGTTATTAGGTACGGTTAAAAACACCCTCACCTTAAAAATAGATGTGTATCATTTTACTGCTATACACATTTTTTGTTTGATTGTCTGTACAAATGAACGAGAAGAGTTTGGTTTAAAGAAATTACGAAAACAACCACATTAATTTGGTCATTAGGGATCGTTTTGATAACGACTAAATTACAGGTTCATAACCCCTATTTAAGCGTTCAGAGTTTCATGGTAGCATGAGGTCTTTCTTTCCGCACCGAATAAAGAAGCAGCAGGTGCTTCACAGGGATCTATTCTCGGCCCCGTTTTATTTTTTATTTATATCAATTCTATCTCTCTGATTAACCAATGTTCCCTGACACTATGTGCTGATTACCTTGCTTTCAACATCTTTGAGGCAAGGAGCAATTTCCAATGTTCTAATTAGGGAAAAATTGCAAAATAACATGAAAAGTATTATTTAAAACAGTGCTATAATGTTAACAAAGTATGGAGCTTAAATTGTGAAACGAATAAACATCAAATGATGTAAAATAACGTTTTAAGAGTAGCAACTTAAAATTCTCTTCACAAAGATTGAGAGAGTGAGAGGGGAAGGAGAAAGAGAGAGAATAAGGAAAGCGAGAGGGGGGTTGGAGGGAAGGGGAGAGAGAGAGAGAGAGAGGGAAAAGGAAGAGAAAAAGAAAGAGGATGTGAATAAGAAAGAGAGGGTGAGAGAAAAATGGAGAAAGAATGGAGAGAGAAGAAAATAACTTCCTTCAAGTAGATAATATGTAACAATGAGCAAGGCAGTATATACAAATTTAAAAAACAAAAACAAATGGTATTACTCCAATGATACTAATATTATCTATTTAATTCGGCCATTGTCTCTTTAGTCGACGAGTAGGGTTCGAGGGAATTCGTCGGGAGGTTTCAAATGTGCTGATTTACGGTAGTTGGGAGGGTTTTGTGAAATTTGCTGTAACGGGAACGGATTTCATCTTGAATGAAACGGATATACAGGGGTACTGCCAGTAGATTCTACATTCAAATTGAAACCGAAAGGTGCTAATTTTCTGTGGATACACAAGATGCTTAATTTTTAAATTAATAGTTTAAATCGCTGAGGGCCGTATTGCTTTTCTTTTGGCAAGCGATAACGCCTCAGTCTCTCGCTTGCTTGGAACAGCAAGATGCACCGCCAACACCATCGATTATCGAACGTAATGTCGATTCTGTGTCGATGTTCACCATCGATTTTGTCTATCGTCACCCTGTCGTCACATCACTTCCCGGACCGCTACGTCAGATGTATCGCCATCGGCTCTGCAGGCACCTTCTGTCGGCGTAGAACCCAGCAGTAACCTCCATCTCAACACCACTTATTTGGAAAGCGAGTCGTCATCCAGCCAAGTACCTTTTTCATTTCGTCATTTTATTGAATTTTTATTTTTTTAATTTAATTTTTTTTGTAAAACTCTGGCCGGTAATGTTGATTAGGAATAATGAATATAGTTGAAGAAATTTCATTTAATTTTTCTTTGTGTAAATAAAGTGTAAATATTTAATTTTGAATCTTAAGTATTACTAATGTCCATTTTTTCTCAATAACTCAAGTATTTGCCACCTATTAAAAACAAAATTTATATATACAATTTATACCCTTGAAACGGGTACGGAGGTTTGCTTGGTTGGTCAATTAAAAACCGCCTCTCTCCCCAATATTAACTATGGTCCGAATCTCAACAGTTTCGGAGTTATTCCACTTTTTCTGATTTTTAAATTTTTCAACTTTCAAAAAAATTTTTTTTTTCAAAGTTCTCGCTAATAAAACGCGTATGTCCCGAACGTTTGAAACTTTAGTATTGATCACAACTTATTGGAAATTTAACGTAGTTTTCAATGGTCTCAACAGATTTGTCCCAAACCTTTTAGTTTTTGAGTTATCATTGTTTATTTGAAGCAGGGTGGTGAAATCTTAAAAAATCAGAAAAAGTGGAATAACTCCGACACTTATGAGATTCGAACCGTAGTTAATTCGAACCGTTTTGAATGTAGAATCTACTGGCAAAGTTTGTAACTTGAGAAGCCGAACACCTTGTATACGTCTGTATGTGTAGTTAGGATACATAAAATGGAGCATCTAGCTGTTCATTTTTAAAATTTTATTATTTGAATTGTAGGTTAATGAAAGTATACTGCAGCATGGAATTTTTTGAATTGATCTAGCTATAAAAATTATAAAAATATAATAAAAAGTGCATATTAGATTGGTATAAAAACCAAAAACAACCAATAGAAAATTAAATTTTTATTCATCACATCCAATAAAACAAAAAAATATGTAGTATACTAATTCGTAAACAAAATTTTAAATATCAGTGTTATTAGATTTCATACCATTATTCAAAACAAAACAACTAACATTGTGCTAGAACGACCTAATTGACAATGAGGATTTGCATATATATGGAGAAGGGGCGCCCATTTCAAAACAGTTTATAATATACCGGCCTAAATAACACGGGCTGGACGCTTTGGAACGACTGTCAGCATTTGCAATCCCACACTTAAGAGATCAAATTTCGTTAATTTTATTTACATAATTTATGAACAAAACATCCCATATACAAAACGAGTTGATTTATAGGGAACAGGTTTTTTTATGCTGGCCGTCACAGATATAGGAGTGCGGAGTCAGCCGGCAGTCACAAACAGGCTCCTTCTGTCATGCTATCAAATAATAGATAAATCAGGGCTCCGGCAATGTCATCGAAATCCACGCCAAATTCAGATGGGAAAACATACTTCGGCAACCTCCTCTCGACGATTTGCCAGCCGGGGATTTAACCGTTTTGTAAAATAGGCGGAATAGTAAAACGGTTAAAACCGCAGAAATGGAAAAAGAACTCTTGCCGCAGAGTGGCAATTATTCAAATCCTGTTACACATTTAATTGCATTTTCAGAACGAACCCGATTGGTTTTTTCTTACTAATTGGAGGGGATTTAATTCTATTTTTTATCCCGATTAACAAATTAGGTTGAGATTTGCTCTTTTCTTTTGATGTTCAATAAATTTATCGTTTAACATGTGTGTCTACTCTTTCACTCATCTTGTTATGGTCTGGATGATAAAACCAATTCAGTTGTTATCTGCCAACTTTCGAACTGTTTTAAAATCATCATAAGGCAAAACAATTTTAAAGATGCCTACAAAGTAAAATAAATGAGTATTTAATAGAAGGTTTGTAATTTCTTTCAAGATAGACTCATTGTCAGTCCAATATGGGCAAGGACTGTAACTAACTCACTTGATGATGACCGTAAAATAGCTCGAATACTTGGCTGATAACAATTGAACTTGTTTTATCAAAACATAACTTACCGAGATGCCGATTATTTGTTAATAATTTTATTATTGTAGGAGAATAAATTTGAAAGTTGCGCCAAGGTGACGTCAGACAGTGACGTACTTAAATCTGTTGGTCACTTCTAAGAAGGTTATTGGTTACAAGTGCATATGTATAGAGAAATAAAGAGCGTGTGTTTAAAAACGAAAAGTCTACGGTTTCTTTATCCGATCCAATCCTGAAAAGGCCCTACATTATCAACTTTAATGCTCCAATAAATAATAGAAAACAAAACTTATTAATTTACTATTCTAAAAAGAAGTTAAAACTAAATAATAAACAGAAAGGGGTCAATAACACTATAAATAAAGATACAAGCTTTTAATGTGTAATAACAAATGAGTTTATATTTTGCTTCCGTAACATTTAATAAGGTTTGTGGATTTAATTTGTAAGAAATACACATTTCTATACTATAATAATAATATATTCTGTATAACTAATATTGCGTAACTATAAAGTAACTAGGATTGCGTAGGAGTACCCCTCCTATAAATATTTATTTATTTGGAATTGATGTTTTAACAAAAATATTTAATAACTTCTTATACTAACATTTTTTAACAGTTCACAAACTCCCTTATGTAAAACTTTAAAATACATTATTTATACGTTGTGAGATGCGGTCCGGTGTGACGTAGGTTTTAGAAAAACATTTTCTTTATTGTGCCAACGTTTCGATCTTTATTGAGATCATCTTCAGGGCCTTGGATCAATAAACATTGTTCGAATGTTACAAATACATGTAGGATATGAGAAAAAACATTTACAAAATAAATGTGTTTGTAAAATGTACACATTGTTTATTAACCCCAGGCACTGAAGATGATCTCAATAAAGATCGAAACGTTGGCACAATAAAGAAAATATTTTTCTAAACCTACACCACACATTTCTATACGCTAAAATACATGTTTTTTATTAATGTAGTTTATTTAGCAAAGAATTATACATTAAGATTGAAAACAAATATTGAGCGATGGGGAAATTTAATTTTTATTGTTAATAATATTTTTATTAAATCACGTTGAATAGTACAGAATCAAATTGTAATAAATATTGACTTTTTAATAAACAAACAAAATAAAAAATTTCTCCTAAAGCAGATTAATGAATCTCACTCGGGGTACATCAAGTTCTCAATGAAATTTCTTTAATCCTCAAGCAGTGTCTCCTTTCTTTCACTGTCACATCGAAACGTATAAATTTTCGCAGCTTTTGAGATGCATTTACATTATACATAATACTTTTGTTGTAACAACTCTAGACTGTTAGTTCCTTAAAAATCATTATATTTCTGATAATAAAACAACATTCTATTCAGTAATTTTCATTTGTTTGTACCTCTTTTGTAAAGAGGTAAAGGAATAGTTGTAAATTATTCCTTTAATAAAAAAACAAAAACGGTCATGTCAGATTAATATTAGTATTTGCTTAAAACCTTGATTTTCCCATAGTGCACTTCATCTAACCATGCTCATCGGAAAAAGAGTGAAGAATCCTCCCAAGCATACCATTCAAAATCTTCAAATTCGCCAATCTTTAGAAGAAGATTTTCTCATAGCTTAGTGAGTTTTGGAAATTCTTCATTGTTTAAAACTTATAGTGATACTGGGAAAATGTATTTCTTAACGAGAATGTGATCATACTTGTGTAATTAGTGAATAGATTGTACATTTATATTGTATAAATTATTATTTTGTACATTTACAATCCAAAGGGGCAGCGTAATATCAAATCCTCTGCTCCAACATAGGATAGGGTTAGGGATACGGATAAAAGAGGTTTACACAATGCCTTCTGCAACTCGAACTGAATAGATCTAATGTGCTCCCCTGTTTTATAACTCGCTGGCCAGCTTCAGATAGTTAATTAGCCTCCAACTTTGCCAGTGGCTCCTTAGTATAGGATCTTTCCTGTCCTAGTTGTAAAAACATGCAACTACGTAGACCTTCACAGAAACATAAAATATGTTCTGCGGTTTCTTCCTCTTCCTGGCAGTATCTGCACAGTGTTTCTTCTATCTGTACTCCAATCCAGTGCATGGGTTTCTTAAGTGGCAGTGTCCTGTCAGGAGACCAACCGGAATCCCGGTTCAGCAGCGGTTGCCTTCCAGTAATTTTTTGTGAGTTGTGAGTGAGGCCGTTGGCCCATGAATCTCTTCGCATCGTGGCTGTGGTATTGTTCCACCAGATTTTGAACTCGTTAAGGATCCATTTTGATTGATAAACAAATATATATATTTATATNACCATGGACAATATGAACTTTTTTGTTCATTTTAGGGTGAAGAATCTACTGGAGAAGATTGTAGCACGAGTAGCAATTCACCCTGTATATATGTGTGTATAAGTGTTTTATGTAAGCTAGTGAATGTAATGGATTTCAGGCTTATTCCAAAAGTGGGATATTTATTAGGAATAGTAATGTGAACGTTTTCAAATAGAGGCAGTCCATATAAGATATTTAAATAATATAAATGGGGGAGCCACTCAATAGGTTGAGATGGGTGACTGAAAGTGTTCCATGATTTATTAATATATATTGTCGTTTATTTTCATAGTATTATTGGCTATAATATTGTAAAAATATGTAAAAATTTAATAAGAATAGA
This sequence comes from Cimex lectularius, assembly GCF_000648675.2. Lineage (NCBI taxonomy): Eukaryota > Metazoa > Arthropoda > Insecta > Hemiptera > Cimicidae > Cimex > Cimex lectularius. The sequence goes on along the minus strand of NW_019392878.1, from coordinate 477,076 downwards.
TTAAGGAAAACTGGTAAAAACAAGTGGCATCGAAAACGAAAAGTTCATTGCCTAAAACATATGAATAAAATAAAAAAATATGAAAACGGCTGTCATTTAGTCTGAATGGGTTATTCAGAATCTGTCTTATTCTTTGATAGCTTAACTTATATTTAATATATTTAAAAAAAAAACTAATTTTGATGAGTTTTTTGTTTTTTTTTTGTTTGGGAAGTCCCCATTACCCATGACCCTAGTATTGGTATTGGTGGAATGGTGATACCAGCAGCGCAAAACCGGAACCCGGGAAACGAGGAGCAGCGCACTACCCCGGCAACAAATAAAAAATTTATGGGTAAAGAAAATCTATTGGTGGGTCTGTTTTATCGGAATATTGAAAACAAAATCGTATTTTCTCGAGGGAGTGGGTTAGAATCTTCCTACTACATTTACAGTCCAGTCTGCCAACGCTTAATGTTCAAAATAGCACTAAAATTTCATATAAAATATTTCCTCATATAAAAATGTATAACTATCCCGACTTCCTTCACAACTTCATCAAAATCCAACATATATAAACATAAAACAACAATATCTCACTGGCACTCTCAACACGACAAACAAGAATGACACATCTACCTGAAAACAAACACTTTGAGTGAGTACAAATACTTTGATTGAACTTAAATTTTTCTAGCGTTGTAAAAAAATTTACATAACATGTGGACATCGTACATGTATTTTTAAAAATAAAACAATGTTTATAAATCTCTCTCTGAAGATGGTCTCAATAACGGTCGAAACATGGCACGATAAAGAAAATGTTTTTCTAAAATCTACGTCACACCAGACTGCATCTCACGATCTCCAAATAATCATTACAATTTCAATTACTTGCATTCATTTTGCACCTTTACTTTTTAAGCATACTGGGTCGAAAAATATTAAACACCTGTTCGAGGGAAAATAAAATAATATTGTAAACAAATCGTTACAATAACCAAAAGACATTTCCAGTCTTTGCTACGTCGTTTGGTCACAAGTTATGTATTTCAATATATAAGATACTCATGGTGTGGCTTGCTGCCAAAATCAATTTTTACCTAATGATTGAGCGAGTTAGCAAAACAGGTTGAAATATTTTTTTTCTCGCAAAAAAGGAGATATTGTTTTACACTCCCTATTTACAAATTTTCGGAAAAACATATATTTTCCCTCAACATTTCTCCCCATTTCTTTCGAAAATCACGAAAATGATAACTTCGAAACCACATAACGACCTTTATAGACCTTTATAAACTAAACTGTAATGTCACATCCGTATAATAGATGTTGGAAATTATATATATTACATAAATAATGTGTGGTGATTATTAGAAATACATTGATTGAATATAAAAAATATTTTTTTGCATTGTATAAATTCACTTTTTTCCACATCCTACATGTATTTGTTAAAATGTAACCAATGTTTGTAAATCCCAGGCCCTGAAGATGATCTCAATAAAGATCGAAACGTTTGCACGATAAAGAAAATATTTTTCTAAAATCTACATCACACCAGACCGCATCTCACTATCTCCGAATAATTACATAAATATTGTTAGAATATCCAAATTTCTTGATAAAGGCTGAAACTCTAAATTTTTAATGGCCGTCTTAACGTTGAATTTGCATAAATTCAGAGGGAAGTGGAACAACAGGACACCACAGATAAAAATTGCCCTCTGCTAATACTACTTCACAAGAGATCATTTCGTCATTATAAATTTTTAAACATCTAATTTCATTTATTACAATAGTATTTTGTTATGCTAGGTAATAACTGATAGGGGCGTCGGTTTAGGCGTTGAAAAGGCGCTCATCACTGCAAGGTTAAGGTACCGGGTTCGAATACAGCGGTCCAGCATTCGAATCCGACATACATACATATACAATTGTGATTTTTTTTTTTTTACAATCAAACCCACTTCCCGAGTTTTTATACAACCTCGTAGTTGAAATACCTTCCTCTAAAAAAGAAAAAAACCCTGAAACATAACAACCTTAAATTACTTCACTTATTATTTTTTCCTGTTCCTACCACCTGTTGGCAAGAACGTTGGAGGAGGTTTTTTCTTGAGGATTTTCTTAGAATATTTTTCTACCTATTTGAAATTAAAAATAAAAGACAAGCGAAATAAATATTTTAAAAATTAAAATAAGACAATCTATATATTTACAAAATTTATACAATGCAAAAAAATGAGAATCGATTTAATTAAGGTTTCTTGCTCATGGGAAGTTTAAACACCTAGCAATTATCATAGTTTGAACGATGTTTTACTGCACTGCTAAATAATATAACGCAAAAAATGTAATAATTACTAATTATTTTTGCAAATAACAGTTTTTTAAATTTATATAAATCTGAGTGATTTTTATACAGAAAAAAAAAGTACCCTTGAGATATGCCTCATTAAATTATTCAATAGTATGTTGATTTATTAAATTTAATTGCTGGGACGATGATTAGCAAATTGTCATTTTTTTCCTTCGAAAGTGCTTTTGAGAAGATTTTGAACATTTTAATTTAGTTAAAATGTAACAACATATAACAAGACAACTTTGGCTACAGCATTTGGGCGTTACTTAAAAACAGGAAGAAAAAAAAAAAAAACAGAAAAAGAGAAGCTCTTCAACCGAATCTTAATTGTTATTTCAACTCTTTATCTCCGAGGTAATATTGAACTGTTCTCCAAGGTTCCAACTGTAACCTAATAAAATAGAAAACCCTGGTATCGCTTTGGGATCTTGCCAGAACAATTGACACCGGTTAGCCGGAAATCAGAGCAATCCTTTTATTCGGAGATTTATCTTTTTGGATGATTAAAGGGGGCCAATCATGAATTTAAAAAAGATCCGCCTGTGATATCAGGAGTTTTGGTAAATACTTGGATGACACGGAGTTTTAAATATTTTTAACAAATATAATTACATCATTATAATATAATTACATCCCGAAGAAATACTTATTCTACCGGCGGTCTTCCAATTCACTGGTTTTGTGCAACCTTTAACACGCGATTTAACAAAGCAAATCCTGAACGTCTAAAGCCCAAGAGAATTGGGCTTTTAACCGGTTATGGCATTGAACGTTTTTAAATAAAATGATTTAAATTATTAATTTAAAACAATGAGTCTTTAAAAAAATTACCTTCGGGACAGGGGCTGTCTATAGCGTACTGATTGCACATCAGATTATCGGATACGTTCACGCAAGTATAACAAGTTACTCCACCACCTGAAAAATGAGAAAAATAATTAGGTAATATATCAATCAATTTTTTAGTTTGCTTATTGAGTTTATATAATAATCATCGGGATTAATGTAGGTTTAAGTATTAAGTATTATTGGGAGATCATGAGTTGCGGTCTGGTGTGAAAGAAAAAACAGATTAGAAAAATTAGAAAAAAAATTAGAAAATATTTTCTTTATCGTGCAACTTTCGATTTTTATTGAGATCATCTTCAAGGCCTGGGATTTATAAACATTGCCTAAATTTTACAAATACATTGAAATTATACAATGCTAGAAAATTTTACATTAAAAAAATTTGAATTTATACAAATCACATCCTGAAAACAAACACTGAGTGAGTACAAATACTGTGATTGAAACTAAAATTGTCTAGCATTATATAAATTCATTTTTTTAATCTAAAGTTTTCTAGCATTGTAGAATTCATTTTTTTACCTAACAAAATTTTCTATAAATTCATTTTTTTTAATCTAAAAACAATTTCTAGCATTGTACAAATTCATTTTTTTAATCTAAAATTTTCTACCATTGTACAAATTCATTTATTTAATCTAAAATTTTCTAGCATTGTATACTTTTTGAATCTAAAATTTTCTAACATTGTATAAATTCATTTTTTTAATCTAACATTTTCTACCATTGTGTACATTCATTTTTTTATCTCACAAAATTTTATATCATTGTATAAATTTATTTTTTTTATCTAAAAAATTTTCTAACATTGTATAAATTCATTTTTTTAAATCAAACATTTTCTAGTATTGTATAAATTCGATTTTTTAGTCTAAAATTTTCTAAAATTAAATAAATTCAATTTTTTAATCTAAAATTTTCTAGCATTGGATAAATTCATATTTTTACCTAACAAAATTTTCTAGCATTGTATAAATTAATTTTTTTATCTAAAAACAATTTCTAGCATTGTATAAATTCATTTTTTTAATCTAAAATTTTATAGCATTGTATAAATTCATTTTTTTAATCTAAAATTTTCTAGCATTGTATAAATTCATTTTTTTAATCTAAAATTTTCTAGCATTGCATAAATTCAATTTTTTCAATCTAAAATTTTATAGCATTGTATACATTCATTTTTTTATTTAACAAAATTTTCTATTATTGTATAAATTCATTTTTTATCTAAAAATTTTTCTAGCATTGTATAAATTCATGTTTTTAATCTAGCATTTTCTAGCATTGAATACATTCATTTTTTTATCTAACAAAATTTTCTATCGTATAAATTCATTTTTTTATCTAAAAAATTTTCTAGCATTGTATAAATTCATTCTTTTATCTAAAATTTTCTACCGGTACATAAATTCATTTTAATCTAAAATTTTCTAGCATTGTATAAATTCAATTTTTTTAATCTAAATTTGTTTAGCATAGTATAAATTCATTTTTTGCACATCCTACATGTATTTGTAAAATTAAAACCATGTTTATAAATCCCAGGTCTGGAGTTGATCTCAATAAAGATTGAAACATTGGCTTTATAAAGAAAATGTTTTTATAAAACCTACGCCACACAGACAGCATCTCACGACCTCCGAATAATCATTAAATAACTGTCACTAAACACCTCACACTTAAGTATTAAGGTTAAAGGAAGCTTTTAATTTTTTGTATTGAGAATTTTATATTGACATCGTAAAAACTTGGACGGAGAAAAATTGTTTATAATATTGCTACAATTGAAAAGAGTTTTTATTAGAAGTTGGACCACAATTATGAATAATTTATGAGGTACAATACGACGGACAATTCTTTTCTGACATGTTATGGAGCCACGGCTCTAAAGGACATTCCATTTACCTGGTAAACGAGCAGGTCGAGCGAAGAATCTCATCGCAATTTTTAGCAAGGCAAATAAAGATCCTTTTAGTTAAATTGAATCCGGCCGTTATCATTTTCCTTAAAATGAGTTCCACTTTGCTTAATCAAATAACAAATTGCAAGACTACTAACTATGTTGGACTATCAGTTCCAATGTGCGCGGGATGTTAATCCGTGTTAAAAAGTTTAAAAAAAAACTTTTTGGGTATGGTTAATACTTTTATTTTGAAGATATGTATATTAAAATATCTTATACATGTGTTGTCTTTGATCTTTTAAGTAATGACTCATTTGGAAAAACTATATAACATTCAAATTGCACTATCAAGGAGTACACGGATTTTTCCATGTTATTTTATGCGTTTAATAACATCGATTACAAAAAAAAGAAGGGAAGGAAGAGAGTCCGAATATTGTCTTATCATTTATTCAAGACACATTCCTAGGGGGGAACTTTTAACAAGAAGCGTCTCATCATTAATATCTCAGAATCAAGTCAAGACTAGTGAAATATGCAATGGGCGCGGATGTTTCGGACGGAAACGCGAAAAAAAAGTTCAAGAGACGGCAGTGAAAAAGACGAAAGCTTTTGCCATTTATTAATAAGTGGTTTATGTCAAAAATCGTACAAAAACCGACAAAACAGAGGATTGCAGACAACCTATAACCTCTCTTTCTTTTTGCAAATTGTGTCGTTCTGCATTTTAAGTAAAGGTTATTCGATGGTGAAATTTCCCCCTGTGGTCTAAGTTAATTGGCAGTTTTAATGATTGTGAGGCCTAACCAATTTATATTGTTGTTGTTTTCGTGTTGATTTACTGTCTTTTAGTATATGGTTGTAGCTGATGATGTCTAATGTGGCAACAGATTCATCAAGGTATGTATACGTGTCATAGTTTCAGGGAAATATTTTTTCAAAGATATGGAAAATATGTTCGCAAGCATGACTGCAAATAGAATTAGAAATGATTTTTGTTTTATTCCTCCATCGAAAAATCTATTAAAATATTATAACGTTAATATGTTTCCTACAGAATTTAACTAAAATAGAACTAATCACTGGCCCGGAGTATAGTTAATCCAATACTCGTGGTTGCATGCTTTGATGTCTCTGGAATTAAGTTTGACTTACTGGGGAATTGGTTTTTAACCAGGTATTCAATTTTCCCGTAAGGCGTCAGAAATGAATTATAAATCTAATTAACCTACGACGGCTTGATACGACGATGAAGTTTTGTTAACTTGAAACTAACAAGCTGAAAATCTGGCCAAATGAAACTATAATATGATTTTATTAAATAATTTTTTTTTGCAAAAGGGTAGATACTAAATTAGCATTTCAAACGATGCACGGAGGGTTTCCACTGTTACTACACAAAAAACCATTAATTAATTTCACCTTTTTTAATATAAAAAACATATTTTCATGAGAATGCGCAATTATATAAAACGTATTTTATTCATTAATATTTTTACGAGGGTTTGCAACGGCAAAGGTCGTATCAACCCCTGGGTGCCAGTGTTTTTGAAAAAAGCCTATTTGTACTATGTACGTTTTGGATTCGAACTCGGAACCTTTACCTTACAGTTATTATTTTATTGTGGATAATTTTAAAGGGCGGTATACTACATCGTCAGCCTTTTTCTTCTTTGCTGTTTTTTTCTTATTATTCTGCAGGTGCATCCAAATTTTATTTCACGCTTTTCAAGCAGTGTCAAAGTTATCCGGCATTCACGTTGCTCTAACGTGTTACCAGATTCTTTCAACGGCAGAGCCTCTTAAGTCTAGAATAAAAGTAATCCAAGCAGCCTAATTTTAAAAAGCAATAAAAATATGTATATTTAAAAAAAAGTTAATCTTGTTAGTATTAATATTTCTGCACACTACTCGAAATTCCTCGTGTTAATCGTGGAAAGAGCCGTTCTATTCTCGCTAATAACATTCACAAACAAAAGACTTCATTTACAATGCCTCAGATATTCGATATTCCTTGGAGTCTATATATTCACTCAGTACTTGATACAGATAAGAATGGTTTATTATTTAGGCTTTCTATACAAGAAAGTAAATACAGACATATCTCACATATCTCATTCATTCGTGCTCGAGCACTCGGTATTCCTTGAGGACAGATGATTTCGACCACTCCGTTATCTCTAATAAATACCTTAGTTCCAATTAACAATTGACACGAAGATCTATATAAAGTGTAAAATATTATATATACCTGTTGTATTGGGCTTCCCACGACTCCGGTTGTCGTGCATAGTTTATGCGAAATGTTTCTTTACTTTACACACCTAATTCTCTACAATTCGTCCTTATTTGCTTTTCAATAACAATTTTCCAACACATCGTGCACATGATCTCACGCCATTTTAGAAGGTATACATTTGTCATCCTGGTTTGGCCTACACGCAACCTGGTACGTACGGTGGACTGGTCATCTCTTCTAAACCCAGCCACCGCAGTCCAAGGCTAATCGTGTGGTCTCGTCGTTGCTAAATTTGCGGCCTTATCTGCCGTTTTACCTATGTGTCTGGGAACCAACACCAAGATCTCCTTTCACTAAAATTGATCATCCTCCTCAGCGTTCATAAATATTTTGATTATGAGTCTGCGGAGGCTCTTTTCCTGAGTTTATGAACGGCGCTTAGGCAGTCTGTATATGAAATATGAATTTATATTCCTCTTTTCTCAATAATCATTATCGCGAGGGTTATGGCCTACGTGGAGCACTGGGATGAAAGGAATGGTTGTTGGGATAGTAGCTGGAATGAGAAATAGCATTACAAGAGGTTTTGTTTAATCTATACATGTTTCAAATTATCAAAACTGTCTCTAAAAGTTAGGTAAAGAGTATTAAAATAAACAATAACACGCAAAGTATTAAAGTTGTTAAATAAACACTTGCTGACGTAGGGAGAGACATTGCTTCCCGTATACTCGGTCATCCTAAAAAGGACAATGAGGATCTTTAACGTCCGCACCTAGCCTATTCGGCCTTATCGGACGTTTTGATTCTCAAGAAGAGAGGTAACACACCTCCGCATACGAAAGAAGGGTGTTACTGCCGCAGTGTTCGTTTAGAGGCAGCACAGCCCCGAGTGGTCAAGACAACCTCGCTCCCCGTTTGCTCATTCCGAGTGGTCGGGTCCGCAGTAAGCATCGAACCGTATGCCACGCGCAAAGGGCTACCTAAGCCGAAATACATCAACCTGGTCTCCCGCGCGCTCCCTAGATAGAGAAGGCCACTCTATCTCCCAGAGAAGTGGGGCTTCTCTAGCGTAGAAACTACTGGATCCGCTCCGGCCGCAGTTTTGTTTAAAGTGGAACTGCTAACTCCAGTTCGAGAGTTAGAGGAGTACTGCTAACTCCATGTAGAGGAGTACCGCCAACGGTAAAAGCCTCCAGTCGAGCTCAGCCTACACCTACATGCAAAGCATACTCGAGTAGGAGCAACCGATTCAATACCCGTTCCCATCCGCCACTAATCACGCATTCAAGGGACTTTTCAGCATAATCATAGCGTCCTTGTTTCCATAATCATAGCGTAATTGTTTCTTTTCGAATTTGCCAGATCCCAACGTACTGCGAAGAGAATGCACGTGGAAATATTTCAATGTTTTTCTTTTTTATACTCTATACAAGGGTACCAATACCTTTTTCAAAAGTATCTCCTTATGGACAAAGGTCTTTTACGGGTCATCAGGATATCTTAGCAGTCACTATAGTGTAGGTCAATAGATTTATCGGCAGCAAGTAGTCCGACTTTCCTCATTTTCTTGCATAATATTTGAGGTAGATTTCTTTTGGTTTAATGGGTGGGAGGTGTCGAACTGCTACGTATTCCCAAAGATCTAGGAATTTTTATCTACCCCAAATAACTAAATGTTGCTACGCGATATGTGCAACGCTATTACATCAATGGTGTGAAGATACATTTTTGTTTAAAAAATTTTGGTAGTCATCATTCATAATTTGAAAACGTCGGCAAGGATCATTATGATAACTAACAAAAAAAGACCGGAAATGTAATTATGTCATGAAATCCACTGATAACGTTTATCTCCTTTCATTAATTTGCAAGTTTGGGCCAACAGTCACCTCAGCTAAGATTAATAACGTAAGGTTAATCGTTTTTTCTCTTTCTCTTGCCCGTTGACAAAAAATTAAACAAAAAGCCGGCGATTTCGAAAAACATGGTTGACTAATTAATCATTTTTGCGTACAAATTTATAATAACGCAGTTACCGGTGAGCCTAACAGAAACTGCAAAGGTAATTTTATCATCTGACCGGGATCATTAATCATTGTGTGCTTTTTCATAAATTGTTTTGTCTTTTAAACAAATCGACTTAGTAGGGACAAGTGATAAATCATTCCGTCTTATTCGGAGGGTTTATTTCAGAACGATTCCTTTCCAACTGGCGGCGGTTTATTTTCCGTGTAAAGACCCAACCCTCCATTCATTTTTTCATCTTAAAGAATCCACAGAATGGTCCCGCCGAATTACATTCAGTCGGGGGGGGGGGAAACCCACATGTTATTGATTTTATCTGAAGAGAACACAGAACGGAACAAATAATTTGAAATTCTATTTGTGTGTGGAATAATTACTGACTCGGCCTGGAGAAATCCGATTCCTCCGCCTCTGAATAAACTTTACCCTTTCAAATTTCGTCTTAGAAAATTCATAAATCTCGATTCGATGCCGAGATTAAATTATTTTAAAACAGGTTCGAATTTCCATCTTATTTCGCCCCAAACTAATATCACTTTACTCGTGATGACAGATCATTTAAAATATATCTTGTTTGTAATTTTCATTTACAGCATAAAAAAAATGTTCAGTTTAAATAATTCATAATTTAACCAATATCTTAATTGAACAAAATACGTTTTATTTTTTAATTTGTAGGCTATAGGTATTAGTGCATATTATAAATGAGCTCACCGAAATTGTGATACATATTCGCACGGTTACAGTACGCTGCACCGGCAGGGCTTAACCAGCCAATGCTTGCAATAAGTGTGAAGGATTGAAAGGCTTCGACGACTGGAGGCCATCGACGATAAAAGCCGGGAACACACATACCCGATGCAACGCTATGCGACGCTACCCGATGCTACCCGACGCAGATCCAAAGTCCAATTTTCCATAACATACTTCGATTGGAACAAATTCTATTTCTATCTTTGATACAGCATTGTCACATCATTTACCCATTTCACCATCGACCCATGAAACTAAAAGGCGGACAAATCGCAACCCGGCTGGAAATGATATATCGACATTTGGTTTATTTCTGCTGAACAGTGTTTTCAAAGGTTGTTCACATTTAAGGATCAAATTTATCTTTTGACAATTTTAATCTCAAATTCCATCGAAGTAAAACATTCAATTTTACGTTTATTACGATCATTGTTCCAACGTTTAAACTTGACCTTTCAAATTATTTTTAACTACTTTACTTTACGACAGTACTGGACGGTACGAGCCTGTTGCCCCCCAAACGACACCGCACAATCATTTTCCCGCCGCTTAAAGCGGGTAACACACATACCCGATTCGACGCTACCAGATACCGCCCAACTAAATCCAAAGTCCAATTTTCCATAAGGTTGTATTAACCCATTGGACATCTGCCCGATGCTATGCAACGCTACCCTACTCTCCGCTCTGCGATTACCACTGACCAGATTTTCGTCGGGTCGCATCGAATACAGTCGAAGACAAAAGAACCGGACGCTCATATTTTTATTCAAACTACATGTATTATTGTCGTTATATTAATTGCAACATACGTATTTTGATATAATCCAAATTAACCGAGATCAAAAATTCCTTAGTTTTTATTTAAAAAAAATTTAATTGTTTGGTAGAAAATTGACCAAATCACCGGACTACCATCTTTGGATATAATGAATTTAACTAACAATTTATTACATGGTTTTGCTCATAAAATTTAATTAACAATTTATTTCATGGTTTTGCTCATACCAATGTATGTGTGCTCATACACCATTTTCGTCGAGTAGCGCCAAAACAGGACACTCATATTTTTTGTAGTTTATTTAAAACTATTTATGTATAATTTTTAACTTTTCACTGAGCCTGTTACTTCTTTCTAAAAATATCAAACCTCAAATATCAGTAGACAATATCGATATCATAAATATCGTAATTTTAAAATATCGATACAAAATATCGGTTTCTTTAAACAAAAATATAAATTTTTTGCTGTATCGAATATCGATACCCATCCCTATTTTAACGATTAACGAGAATCCAAGACGGTATCTCATTGTTGAGTTTTGTTCATTCAGACTTGTCGTCCACTTTTTGCACCCGTCTTCGATAAACTGAAGGTATCCTTGCATGTTCGGTAGCTTGAATAAGATTCGGCTTAGAGACAAAATTGCGGTAACGGGTACGTGGTGATGATAGTCGTGGTATTCAGGTAGGTCAGCAGTATAGATGATATAAAGGATGGGACGTAGGATGCTCCGTTGTGGGAACGCCGACTTGTATCGGTCACACTGAAGCGTAAGATTATAAGTGGCGGGTAGGAAGCGTTTAAGTTTATGAACCGGGTGCCAGACCCAATCAAAAGCCTTTGCTAAATCTTGGAACTCACCCAAGCAAAATTCTTTGTCCTCTAGGGCAGAGGAGATAGTGCCTCCAACTTTGAAACTTATTGGCTCTTAGAATGTGTACGGAAGCCTAATTTTTAAGAGGGAATTATTTTATGAATAGCTAGGATGAGTATTAATTTCTTTAAAAAGATTCTTTCGAGGATTTTGGACATTGCGAGGTAAAAGGCTGAACAACGGAATATTTCCGTAAAAGAGGATAGTGAGAGGTTCGTAGGATGCTATTTTTTATTGCTGTTAAGAAAACTATGGCCTTTTGTGTAATGTTTTGATGTTTGGTAGTGGTAATTAGACCAGTTCCAGAGGATTATTCAGTTGGGGATTTGTGAATGTGGTACTTCGAAGTTTTGTAATTTTTCAAAGGATAAGAAGGATGTGTGCATAAGAATATGCAATATCTGTTGTGCGTGAGGGGCATCATTTATGCCTTGGAGGAGTAAATGTCGATTCTAAATGGGCTGCGAATAGGTTTGATTTATCTTTGACGTTCCTGACTCAGGATCGATTAGGTAAACGGATGGGGAAATCAACTGTGTGATATTTTAGTATTTTTGGCAGGGGCCAGAGGGAGTTATCGTGTGTTGGAAAAGGTTTCAAGGCATTTTTTTTGTACTGGGAAGAGCGGTAAGAGAAGAGTTGACTCAGTAGAAGCACGGTTAACGAGTTGAGTTGTTTGTAGGAAGAATAATAGAGTTATTTCCACTTTCTACCTTGTTTTATAAGAATTGTTTTTTTATCACGTCCTTAATCTAAATGCGGTATTAATGTTTGAATTGTGTTGCTCAATTACTGTTCTATTTGAATGATAGGTTTGCATTTTCATAGCACAATAAACCAAGCACAAACAATATAATCTGCAACAAATATTAATATGCATCTCCTCCCCTCTTGACAATAACACCTCCGTTTTTCAGGCGGAAATCTGGGCTAATAATGTGTGTTGTAGAACACTTATGGAAAATAAAATGAAGGGAAAAGATATTAGAATTTTTTCTGACAGTCAAGCAAAGCTTAGGTCATTACAAAAAGATTTGTCAACCTCTAGACTGGTGGAGGAAATTGTAGATCTTATCAATAGGATCTCTTCCAGGTTTGAGAACAAGGTGACCCTTATTTAGATACCAGCACATAAAGGACACTATGGCAATGAAAAGGCGGAGTTTGTCGGGCCACAACCGGTATTACCTCACTCCATGTGCAAAGAGAGTATTAAAAACTGGTGCATGAAACAATTCCTTAAGTAGTAGAATCTATCTCCCCGACACAGGCAATCGAAAGAGTTTGTTAAGGTGATCAAACCAGCAGAATCGAAATGGCTATTCTCTAACTCAAGGAAGGAAATTACGAGGCTGATAGGTATTCTGACGGGCCACTGCCCACTGAGAAGACACCTCTCCGTAATGGGTATTTTATCAGATCCTTTTTGCCGTTTTTGCGAAATAAAAGAAGAAAAGGCAAGGCACTACCTCGCAGAGTGTGATAGGTATGCTAGGTCTAGATTTGAAATCTTCGAAAGAGCGGACATCACCAAATCACTCCCCGAGTTAAAATGGTCCAAAAACTTGGGGTTTGTGAACATGTCCAAGAGATTTATGCAGGACACGTGAGCCGAGTCCTGGAACTTTTAGGGATGGGGGACACGTCTACCCAGGCATTTAACCCCTTGGATTTTGGTCGCCCCAATATGTATGTATATATATATATATATATATATATATGCAATAAATATTATGCAATGTATTTGGTCAAAAAATAAATTAATGGCGTTTCTAATGTTAAATTTAATTTTTTTTAAGCATTTGTAACCAAATTTAATCAAAATTTTTATAAACAATTTTGTTCACTACCGTTTATCATCATCTACCATGTAATTTTGTACGTCCAGAGTCTTAAGTTTTGGAACCTATTGAACTTCACAATGTTTTTTTCTGCAGTTCTTCCGTTAACTCTATTTTTCTGTTTAATTAAGTTTTTAATGAAATTTAATCAGAGCCCGGAATAAGTTAAAATCTTAAGCGGCATTGCCAACTAGGTGAGGCAACAAATCTCAGACAGGCTTCAAAAATAAATGGCGCGTCTGAATAGCCACTTCAGGGCGTTGCCCTGGTTAACTATATTCCATTGTGTTTCTTACGTGATCAACCAGCCTTCACTACGGTGTTGATAAGGATTCGGGTTGTGGTCTTCAAAACATACAATATCATATCAATGCCCAAGCGTTTTACACAAAACTAAAAAGTAAAGAACCCTTATTATAGAAATCTAATATAGTGTTTTGTATCAAATGTGCACAATGTCCCACTGTATATTACGGCGAAACGAAACAACATTTATCTGAACGTGTGCGGCAACATAAGTATGATTGCAGTGATGAAGAAAGGCCGGGAACAGCACTACCCAAACATAAACATGCTACGAATCATAATTTTGACTTCGACCGGTCAAAATTGTGGCTTCAGAACAAAATACAGGTCGTAGACTTTTAAGAAAAATGATATGTATTCATCAAGATAACATGGCATGTAATTTAAAAACGGATATGAATTATTTGAGTGTGATCGACAATGTAATTCTAGAAAAAGACAAGGCCCCCCTCCGAAAATCATAGCAATATATTTATTATAGCAGGCTGTGATAAAATTACTAATACACTAGAAATTAAGATCTTGTTGTTTTTAAAAATTGTATAAAATGGTTATTATCAGTAGGTGACAGGGTTGGAGAACCTCTCACCTGATAACATGATAAGCACACATTTTCTAGTCATACGCCTGTGATACATATGTACCTGAACAGTTTATTAATTTTAAGTAATTGTTATTGTTTATATAGTAAACAAGCTAGTGAAGAAGAGGTTTTTATTTATTTATTTATATATATGACGAATTTGTATAACATGTTTAAGTTGTGACTTTGTATTTGTAAATAGCAACAAATTGACAAAATAATTTATAACTACCTACTTAACTATGTTCCTATTTCTCTGTAGATCCCCTAAAGAAGACAATAAAACTTGTCGAAAGTTTGGGCATTGATATAATACCATTGTATGTTTTGATGATCACAACCCGAATCCTTATCGACATCGTATATCCGGTTGTGATTAGATAATACTGGTAGATTTCGGTCCAAATGTGTGCGACATTCACTGGAAATATCGGTTGCGTTGGTCGGTAGAGGCTCATAAGAAAACAAACTCCTCCATTCAAACCAAATGCACAATAATTTGTTGGCATGTAATCCGTCTTCTATAGTTGTTATCGATGAGTAGCTGAGTTTTCAATTTCAAAGAGAGTAAGAAAAAAAAGAGAGGAATGAGACAAAAAGGGAGTGGGAAAGGAACAGAGAAAGAAAGAGATAGGTGTGCAGGTAGAGAGAAAAGTAGGAAGAAAGTGAAAAGAGAAAGAGGAGGGAGGGCATAGGAGAGATAAGACATGATAGAAAAGTGTTAGAGAGAATAGAGGGATAGATAGAGTGAGAAAGTATAAGAGAGTGAAACATAGAGAATGCTTGATTGTGAGAGAAATAACATGAATGTGTGAAAGATTGAATCAGTTACAGACACATAAAGGGAAATGCTTCTAAGAATTTGAATTTTTAAAACTTTTCTTCTTCTTTTCACCAATGTAAAATGTTAACTGGATGTAAGCTTATAAGTAAATAAATTTAAATAAAACAATAGAGGAATTAAGGATTGAAAATGTTTATGTTTCAGTGGAAATAATTCAACTTTGAATAATGCTGTGCGTTTATGTGTTTCTTAATCAGATAATTGTGAGTGAAAGGTTTATTCTATGTTATTTTTTATTAATTAATTTTATGAAAGGTATTGGTTGAAATAAAAGAGTCAGTGTCAGGAGCGGGATTTGAACCATAGTTCATGTGGTAGAGTAGCGGCGTATTTAGCCGAAGGTCGTGGGTTCGAATCCCGCTCGTGGCACTGACTAGTTTATCTCAACCAATACCTTTCATAAATATTAATTAATTGAAAAATGTTAATTGGTCAACCGGACCACGAACTGTAATGGAGTTATTTTTTATGTTTATTGTTACGCTTTTATTTCCAATACTCGACAGATTTCTATAAAATGGAGTACATAAAGGATAAGAAATGGCGGCTAATAAAAATTTCAGCGGAAGATGGTAAATAAACTGATAAGATTTCCAACGGTTTGAATCTTGGCTATTCTCCAGAGAAAATCAACTAATTTTCCCCACTTGCAGATGTTTCAGGTCAAAAGGATTCGTCTTGATTTTATTCTGTCTTTGATATATCACCCTGTTTTCTCCTAATTCACAGACGCTGTTTAAAATTTTGCCATGTTCCTTTGCTTATAGCTTTATACATGTTGTTCTCTATGATTTGGGATTCATTTTTTTCATATATTCACTAGTTTTCGTGGTCCGCTTGACCAATTAATATCTTTCAATTAATTTAGCTTTTTAGTTGAGAAAAAATGTCAGTGCCACGAGCGGGATTCGAACCCACGACCTTCGGCTTGATACGCCGCTACTTTACCACTTGAGGTATCGTGACTGCGATGCACTCAGACACTAACTTCGCATCTCAACTTATATATTCATACGTATTCATTCAAGTTTTCATATATATACTTANATATATATATATATAAAATGACCGTTTTATGATGGAATAGTAGAAGTCGATGCGATTAAATTTTTCTCATCATTTGAGGAACTCATCTATCGCACCGCCACACATATACAGCTGCTCTCCCATGAATTGAAAGGTTTTATGTGTCTATGCGATGTTTTGTGAAGATGACTGTGTGTTATTTGTGACATAGGCTTGAATTTTGTCATCATAAAATTTAGGAATAAAAGACGACGAGAGCTCTTTGTATCTTCCAAATAAAAATTTCTTATTCTGACCCTAGGAAACCACGTAAGGACTGTGCTTTGTCTTAAAGCGTCATCACTATACACATCACAAATTTTCTAACAGTCAGAACTGTGGTTTTTCCTTGGCGGTAATAAAAACCATTAAATGATAAAAATGGACTATTTTTCCTTCCATTTTAAATTAACCAAACAGAGACAAATAAAAACGCCTTAATTAATTTTTTTCTAGAGTGTGTAAACATAATGACAATAAAAGTTACTAAAAAACCAAACAAGAAATTCAATTGAATTATAGACAAACGCTACGCTCTCATTTTGCATGGTACAATGTACATTAGAATGGCAACCGACAATAATTAATTGTCAGTGCATAATGGATTAAACATAATACAAATACATCAAACACATCAAAGACAATATTACACAATATCGAATTAAGAAAATCCACAATACAAATATCAATTAACTTGATTATTGCTGGGTTTTTTTTGTGAAAATACCAGCAATAAGTATTTTCCTTGTATTGTTCGTTTTTCAACTGACAATCCAGAAACAAATTTTATTCGATAAACTGGACCTAGTACGTGGGCGAGGAGAAATATTCTTTTTCCGATTGTAATTGGCCGTTTTGAATAAACATTCGTCAATTAATTGAATTGAATTTAGGTTGCGTTCAGAGAAGGTTGTCGTGGTAGAGACCTGTACAATAGGGTCTAATTTGGATTTATTTCAAAAAAAGCTGCAGGTTTTATTCTAAAACTACAAAGAAAAAATTAATTACTTAATACTTATAAAGGCTACTTAGAGATTTTCTTTCAGGTTTTCCTTTATTTCTTCTTTTTTGTTTTCTTCCATGTCGTCAATTACTTGAACCTCTGTGTTCTTCAAAAGGGGTAGACCAAGAGTTTGGAGTTCGTCCGTTAGAGCTGTTTGCCATCGAAAGCTTGAGAGAGATCGAGGAAAAGGGCCAGAGCAAAGAGTAAAACCGACTGTAGTCGGAAAAAACAACGTTGACCTCACATGAATTAAACAGGGAAATTTGCAAACCTGTTGTTCCAATGTTTGGCTATTAATTTTTCAGAATGTACACACCTTAGAAGTTACATTTGTATAAAATCTGCTCAACAAAAGGATTCTTATTAAATAACTTAGGTAGTCGTAAAACTGAGCCTACCTAGCCTTAGCTGACAAACAAGCCTCAACTGTCAAAATTGGTTTTATATTTAAAATATTAAATATAAATTCACTAGTTTTTGTGGTCCGCTTGACCAATTAATCTTTCAATTAATTAAAGTTTTTAGTTGAGCTGCTCTACCACTTGAGCTATCGTGAACTCGATCCACTCGGACACTAACTTCCCATCTCAACCCCACCTTTTGAATTTTCCCTTCTTTTTTGCCATTTTTCAATATCGTGGGTTCGAATCCCGCTCGTGACACTGACTTTTTTATTTCAACTAAAGGAAATAGTCCGATACACCGTATTCTACTTTGAGTTTAAGCCATTTATATCCAGAGAAAGGGAATGAATTTTAAACCTGAAATCAAAACCGAGTTGACCAGCGTAGAAATGGAATATGTAATCAAATCTGTAGTTTTTATACAAGGTATTACCAAATTCATACCCAATCTATTTTTTATTATATTAACTGACACTTCATCATTATCTCTGGGGTTTATAAAACTAGACTTGTTTCTAAGAAAAAAAGAGATGATGACAGAGTTATGCTGATTATCTTTCTCATACTTGTTTAAAAAAATCGTATCATCGCTGAGATTGCAATGATTCTGAGTGCAAACATTCAATTTAAGGGTGTATGCATACAATATAGATGCTTTTGCCGAGGTATTTTCTTATTCATTGTTTGGCGTCTATGTTTACTTTTTTTTAAATCAGGTAAAATCAACTGCGAATAACCCTTGCCCTGTTTATTGTCGGCTTTTTAGTGTTGTAGTGATATGATTTTTATGAAAATATTTAATATGCACTTCTTCGTTTTAAAACTTTAGTGACAATGGCGCGATTAATCATTGAAGAAAAATCAACATATATGACAGGTTGTTTGTTGTAAGATGGGACGTGAATCTGCAAGAATGTATGCATACTGATTGCCGCACTGGAGAATACCACATATTAAGACTTTTATAAAAACAGCTCAAAAGTTCGAACGAACCCACTCTTTTCAAAATCGATATCCTCGTTCCATCCAGAGACTACGGACGTTTGATACGGAACTACAAGTACTCTTTTTGAACCCAGAGGCGGAGTGGAAGGAGGAGCGGCCGTCCGAAGAGGACCACCCTTGAACCCGGAGGACGGAAGAAGATTGCCCTGGGCATCTGCCCAGGTAATAATCCAGTAATTGAAAAAAAAAATCCCTATTATTCTTTATGAAAGGCACCAAACGCATTGGACTAAAAAATATACAATTCGATGTGTCTCAAAAACTTACGTTTTATCTTGTATTGGTTATGACCAACTAATGATGGCGAAACATTGATGTTACATAAGGAACCCTCTGTTTGAAATCACCAACAATGAAAACAATATGTTATTTACACAGTGAATAAGATATTTTTAACAATAGAGAGAGATAAGAAGGAGCCATGAAACAAATGAAGTAAGAAATTTAAACGTGAAATCTTATTTTATCAATTAATAAATTTTGAAAGTAAATTTTAGCTTTTTTCTAAAGCAAAAATACACCGCAATATTTAAAATTTTACTACAGGCTTTCTGGTGATAATTTCCCCAAATCCCTAGACCCGTCTTCAACCTCATTGAAGAAACAGATCGAAACGGGCACCAACGATTGGCTCCCAAAGCAGGCTCTGCAGAGCTTCAGTGAGTAAACTTTTCCATACGCCGATTCTTTATTTTTCAGGATTTTTTTCTTTCGCCTTGGAAGTCCGCATTACAAATTTGACACTGTTACTTGGAAGGGTTGATGTGTATTTTCTACAGTAAACGGACAAGAAGGTTCAAAGAAGAGTAAACAGAAGTGACGCAAAAACAATGTAGGTGTCTCGAGGACAATGTAAGGGAGTGTTATTAATATATAGAAAAGAGTTGCGTTTACTTTTTTTTTTTAACATTTTCATGTAGTTATTCAGAAATCGTGAGATGCGGTCTGTTTTGATGTAGGTTTCAGAAAAACATTTTCTTTATCGTGCCAATGTTTTTATCTTTATCGAGAACATCTTCAGGGCCTGGGATTTACAAACATTGTTTAAATTTAAGAAAAACATGTAGGATGTGGAAAAAGTGAATTTATACAATAAAAAGTATATTTTTTATATTCAATCAAAGTATTTCTACTCACTTAAAGTGTTTGTCTTCTGTGTAATTGTGCCATTCTTGCGTGTCGTGTTGAGAGTGCCAGTGAGATATTGCTGTTTTATGTATATATACGTTGTATTTTGAAGGGGTGAAGAAGGAAGTCGGTATAGAAAAGACATTTTTTTATAAGGCGTCGGCTTCTTTGAGGTGAAAAAAGAATAAAGATCGAAACGTTGGCACGATAAAGAAAATGTTTTTCTGAAACCTACATCACACCAGACTGCATCTCACGATTTCTGAAAAATTATGGACTAACGGCCACTAATCACCACACATTTTCATTTAGCACAGAAATTTAGTAAATGTTTTATGGGAAAAGGATTCCAAATGGTTTAAAATGCAAGACCTACACTTCCCATCAAAAATATCGCAATATGAAAATTTCGATATTTTTTATTTTTATTTTTATTTTATTTTTTTTTTTTTGCCTTACGGTCTAGCATATTGGCCAAATCTCTGAACTTCAAGATTGAAATGTATACTTGTGTTGTATTATATTACTATATTATTTTGGATAGAAGCTTAGAGAGAGAGGAAATTATTTTGTGATTGCTTGTAAAAGAGAGTATAACGGATATTGAGGTAGGAAGAGGGATATTTTTAGAAATTAGAGTGTTGTAGAGGGACTCGGTTGATGGAGGTATTGGAACAGGCTAGTAAATTATGGTTGGAATCAGCTATGCACGAGGGGTCGCAGGAACAATTAGGAGAGTCTAGGATATTTATTTTATAGAGGTGGGAGGGAAGACAATTGTGGTTTAGGCGAAGCCGAATTATAGACGTGAGGGAATGGCGAGGACTATTGTAAGATCGAAGAAAAAAAAATTGATGGTTTATATTATATTATTCGATGTACAACAGCCCTTAAAATTTCATTCGAATTCAAATTTCAATAAAATTCAAAATTCAAATTAAGAGACCTTTGAACAGAGGCAGCTTTGTGAACGCAGTTTCATTTCAACATTATTTTTACACCCAATTTTTTTTCTTGGCTCCTTTGAAACCATTAGATGGAAAATTGGGGAGACCTGTTTAATATTCTTTGACCTAATATTACAAAAAATGTTTGATTGAAAACGGTGTAATTAAGACAGCACTGTGAGTTATTAATGGGAATAACACATATGAGCACAAATCCTTCATATATTCTATTTGTCTAAAGCAAACAAAACCTTCTCAAATCGTTAAAATATCGTAAATTAAAGGAGTTTTATTTAAGCAGTAATCAGTTGTCCGTGAAAATACTGGGAACGAGTTTCACAAAGTTGTTTTACACTCGGCAAAACCGGACCTCTAACTCCAAAGTAACAGTTAACTCTTGATTGGCTAGGCCGAAAGCTGGAGAGCAAGCTGCATGCTTAATTTTATTATATGTTAAATAGTTTTGTTTGCAATACAATAGTTTCACAATTGGGTGTATTCGAGTCACGTGAAAGTCGAGCGTCGAATTTTAAGATGGATACATTGTTCCTTTACTTGATGGAGTATCATAATTGATTTTAATTAACTTTTCTCTTTTTAAAGCCCGCTCAGAAATTCACTAAAAAATACCAAGTTTTACAATAACTAATTACTTTTATTTAATTTTTTCACTGTGCGATTTTACGTACTGTGTGCTAGCTTTTAAGCTTTTCGTGTTTCTAAGCCAAGTGAAACATAAATCCTGAATAGTAACAATGTTTATATACACTCAGCTGGGTTCTCAGGACTGCAAACGAGATAAAGGCGACCACCTGAGGTACAATCAGCCTCTCTGAAAGAGCTAAGGGCCTGGTTAGTTAATAGGCTATTTTGCTATATAACCAACCACACGTGAAAATAAGCGTAATACGTAAAAATTGAAAACTCTCAAAATGTCTTTTGTTACTTTATCATTAGTGTTTACATCATTTTGAGGTTAGTTGAACGAGAGGACAAAAAAATTCAAAGGCAACAGAATCGAGTTAAAACTTGTGACAAATCGAGATTTAAAGATCTTTTGCTTAATGATTGAAAAATAACATTCATTCGAGAAATACAATTATGCTTGGCTGAACTTCAGCATGGGTAGAATCGGTCTCTTTCAAAGAACATTTAGAAGTTATATACTCTTCAAACTGAAAATACTAGGAATACGCCATTTTATTACAGTACTCCATGGGGCTTGCCTAAATATTCCATTTAAAGGAGCAACCAGCACAATCTCGAAGTCAATCCACCGTCTTCAAGTAAGCGGAACAATTGGTTTAACAATTCTCCGCTCCACTAGATCACATTAGAAATGGTTTTCACATTATTTTAAGGTGTGATGAATAGGCGCCCACCATATTCTAAATGTAGTAACTAAAATCGAACATAAAACTTTATATCTGGCAAATCGAGATTATGAGACCTTTTGGTTTAAATGTTTAAAATATAACGTTTGGTATAAGAAACAAAACAATTTTCATCAAGAGTTGAATACGTCAATAAAAATAGAAATATTTCTTAAATGGGAAACGTTTAGTTTTATTTTATTTCATCCAGTAATTATTTAAAATACATATATTTATGAGAAAACTTCTTAGTTTATTTATTTCTTTGTGAACACTCCTCGTTTAGAGTAGAAAGTGCTACAAGAAATCCTGAACGGATTTGATTTATTGTGGTTACTATATTATTGATATCATTTGACATATTTATCATATTATTTTGTAATGATATTCTAAAAAACGCCTTTCAAGACGGTTTAGCGGAATGTTATAAAAACTTTTTTTTTAACGCGGGTTCGCAACAGCAGAGATCATATAAACCCTCAGGGAGCCGGTGTTTTTTGAAAAAAAGCCCATCGAATACAGGGCCGCTGGATTCGAACCCGGGACCTTCACCTTACAGTAACGAGCGCCGTGACAACGCAACCGTTGCGGCCACCGACGCCCCAACTTGTGTTATTACCGTCATTGTATAAAAATTATGGGCTTTTTGTAATGAGAATACAAAGAACACAATAAATTTTATATTGTTTAAATAAAAAAAGAGGATAAAATTAACATCATCCCAACTTTATTTTCTCATCAAAATTTAATTCAAATTTTATGGATATGAAAGTCGTTAAACTAAAAAGCCTGTAACATTTTAAAATAAACGAGTTTCAACATTTGATTTCTACATGAAAACAGCACCCATAAAAATAAACATAACTGATTTTTCCCCATTATTTTGAGGTAATGTTAAAGTATAAGTTTGATGTCTTTGAATACATTATGAAACATGGAGTATTACTTATTTTGACATAAATATATGAATTTTGCCCGCTATGAAAAGAGGAGAAAAGCCTTATCAATTTCTAACCAAAACAATGTTTTTTGAACTTGCCTTTTATTTTTTATTTCCTAGCTTCTAAAAGAATCTAAAGGGCTAAATTAAAAAAACTTAATTTAAATTAATTAAAATTTTACTTAATTTAAATATTAAAGGGGGAATACAAATTCCTTCGAATGTTTATGCTAGTGTGAGGACCACAGGCAATTTCAAATTCTTGAAAAATTACATTCAAAAAATACAAAAACAAAACAATTACTAAAATATCAATAAAAAAATACCTTCCCGTCTTCTATTATATAACATGTCAAAGCACCTTGAAAACCCGTGAAGATCAAAAATTAGGTTGAGGACCTTTTGCTTTATAATTTATACAATATAGAAAATGCAAATCTAAAAACATATTAAACCTCACTTGATAATTTTTGGCTAAAAACCTAGTAAGAAACTTCAGAATATTCATACCTGAGGGATAAAAATCTAGGCTGCAACAATCAATACGTCGGTGGTAATTTAGGTAGTTGGTTTACAACCACACTTAGGATTTGAAATACGCCTAACTTCCAAGATGTACCAACAAAACTTTCCACTGAAAGACAAATTGGTAAAAGAAAAAAAACTAAATGAAAACTGCTCATGTTGGCAGACTTCTACGTGACGATGCTTTACGTACGTCCGAGAGCGATCAGTAACGCCGGCTGGAAGGAAGGCCGTGAGTCGTATTACTGAGGCAACTGTTGGGAAGAACACAACGTAAACTGTCTCCCAAATGGAACTCTCTACTCTGGTTATCATAATTACAAAAGGACCGTCCGGAAGGCAAAAAGCTGGGTAGGAACAGACCACGGGATTGCATGTAAAGGGTAACTACGAACAAGTACAAGCAGCATCAAATAATTGGTTAAAAAGGATTTATGAAGTTATCATAAATGTCCATTGCATTGCCTGTTAATACGTAGTAATATAATACCATTATGGAATATGTCTTTTATTGATAAACGGGATATGGCCGTTGTAAAAGAATCAAACAACGGTTTCAAGATGGCCTCTGCAAAAGCGTGATACCCAGTATAATAAAATATTCTCACAATTACCGTTACAAAATAACACGCCAATTTTACTTTGGAATTAGGGGGCAGTTCAGGTGAGATTGTGGTTAAAAACGCCTGTTCAATGTGAAGTCCATCTAGTTTTACAAAGGTAGCAAGACACGAAACAAGCTCTTCACGTCCTTAATAAAGCTTGTTATTTTTATTTATTTATTTTTTTGACAGGGGAATCCGACAGTTTGGTCATTTCAGCACCGAAGCACACTCGATGCACAATCACACCAATAAATACATTCATACATTGGTCGCATTCATACTGTTTGGTAGATGGAGTACTCAATATTCCTCCATCTACCTATTCCCTATAATAAATTAATCTAGATTGGGGTCAATAGGGTATTTTTATAAAATTGCCACCATCGGCACAAGTCACACACACAACCTAAGAGGCGATGGAGAAGCTATTTCACCATCAGCCCCTCCCCATTCACACCAATAAATACTTTCACTCATACAAGACACAGAAACACAAAACACATATTTTGAAGGCTGTATACAATAAAAAAATCCCAATTCCCCTAAAAAGCGGAACAGGGGACTACGAAACTCGCTACCATGTTCGAGAACTCTTCTTAAATCCTACAAGCTCTCTGTACGGAGCCAAGGCATGGCACGCCTCTATTATGTGGGACACATCGAGCAACCTTTCTCTTCATAAGGGGCACCTGCGCGGGCTTTGGCCCAAAAGCAGATGCCCGTGTGTCAACCGTGTGTGGCCAACCCTCAGTCGGGTGAGGACGATCCCTCGTCTCCTGATCAGCTTCTCTGAAGGCCATCTACTGGTCGTGCTTTTGGCTTGCATGTGCCTCTCCGACGACCCTGCCCACTGACGCTGTCATCTTTCTTTTATCATATTTTTTACTTTCGCTTTCGCCGCCTCGTCCGCACGTTCGTTACCCTCCAGGCCGACGTGTCCGGGAATCCAGACAACAACCACCATTTTTCCGAGAGGATCCAGCTCCGCGTATTTCTCTAACAAGAGTACGACGAGAGGGTCTACAGAGAACCTGTCGCGTGTAGCCCAAACAGCGCTCAGAGAGTCGGTACATACGAGGAAGGCTGAGCACTCAAAGCTGTGTCATTAAAAAGTTAGTTATTCATGAACAAAGAAAAATATATGGTAATCAAACCTATCCACCATCCTCACATGGTTTTGTCTACAAAGCAAATAAACAAAAAAAAGCTGTCAGTTACCCAACATATCAATCTTCAGCAAATGCCTATCTGGAATATGAACATAAAAGTCATTAAATATAATTCAAAGGCATTTAGTATATAAATACGTGTAATTTTTCTAACCGGTACAATACTAGATTGAATAATGAGTATATCTGCGGACTTTGTAACGGTGTTATCTTCAATTGTCAAACGCAGGTGGATTTAGACATGAAACGGTTTACAAACATAATCTAATCGAAACTTCTTAGTAATGCCAATTAGTTCCCTCTTGGACCTAATCAAATGGTATGATTTAGGAGAAGCACTTTGAACATAGGAATCTCCAGATACGATAAGCTTAAATGGCTGCCGTGCCGAGTTTCAACAACCCAACAAACAGCAATTATAGAAAATTAATAGTTTTGTGAAACTTAAAAAGAACTATTATTTTTCTTTTTATTCGTAAACCAAATATGAGAATATATTTTGTTTCACAACATTACCTATGCATTTAGTTACATTTGTCGAAATGGTGTCGTAAATCACGAGACGATGTTTATCTATTCATACATTATTCATTTACATATTGATGTTTGTGTTACCTTGTTTGCTTGGAGGCTGGTGATCCGAACTCGCCTTGACTAGAGAGGTCAACATAAACCAACTAATAAGGCGGCCATAGCCATCCACCATCACTAACCATTAATGCTGGCCACCGCATTACCTGGAAACACGGTTTCGAACTAATTAATTTAATTATATAAACAATTTTCAATTGTTGTTATAAAAATTTGGAAGTAAAAATTAAAGGCTATTACATTTTTAATAATTCCTGTACTGTTTCTGCAAATAGAAATGACTCAGAAGTGGAAAACCACGAAAAATTGAGTACGCAGACAATGTAGTAGTACGACTTATTCTAATTTTATTATAATATTAAAATTGTTATGAAAAGTAAATTACACCTTATTTATTTGCGCCAAATACAGGAAGTAAATAATAATACAGAAAATTAACAGCTGTAAAAACCATACAGTTTTATGCTAAAAACATAATTGCCCTAATTGTGGAAATAAGGAACGAAAAAAAAGATGCATAAACACATCATAACATATAAAAATATTTTATCCATGCGACAGCTACATACAGGAAAAGATCATTAAAGAGAAAATCATTACAAACAGTAAATGTGAGATAAAAGAGAGTAAGAAGAAAGAGAAAGAGACGTGTGAGATAAAAAAGGAGTTCGAGAAGGAACAAGAGAAAGAAAGTGATAGTGATAGATGTGCAGGTAGAAAGAAAAGTACGAAGAAAGTGAAAAGAGAAAGAGGAGAGACGGCATATGGGAGAGAAGGGAGGATAGAAAAGTGATAGAGGGAATAGAGGGATATATAGATAAAAATAGAGATAATAAGAGAAAGGGAGAAAGAAAGAGAGAAGAGGTGGGAAAGTGAAAGACAGTGAATGCTTGATTGGGAGGATTCACATGAATGAGGGAAAAAGTGAATCAGTTACAAATACATAAATAAAAGTGAAATGCTTCTAAGAATTTGAATTTTGAAAACTTTTCTCCTTCTTTTCACCAATGTAAATTGTTAACTGGATGTAAGCTTATTATTAAATAAAACTATAGAAGAATGAAGGATTGAAAATGTTATGTTTCAGTGAAAATGAACTTTGAATAATGCTGAGCGTACGTGTGTTTCTTAATCAGATAATTGTGAGTGAAAAGTTTATTCTATGTTATTTTTTATTAATTAATATTTATGAAAGGAATTGGTTGGGATAAAAAAGTCAGTGTCACGAGCGGGATTCGAACCCAAGACCTTCGGCTAAATACGCCGTTACTCGACCACTTGAACTATCGTGACTTCGATCCGCACGGACACGAACTCCCCATCTCACCTCTCGAAATTTCCTTCCTTTTTACTATTTTTTGAAATGTCGTGTAATCTATTTGATTCTCGGCGATCTACCACGGTAGCTCAAGTGGTAGAGTAGCGGCGTATTTAGCCGAAGATCGTGAGTTCGAATCCCGCTCGTGACACTGACTTTTTTATCTCAACCAATACCTTTCATAAATATTAATGAATTGAAAAATGTTAATTGGTCAATCGGACCACCAACTGTAATAGAGTTATTTTTTATGTTTATTATTCAGAAATCGTGAAATGCGGTCTGGTGTGATGTAGGTTTCAGAAAAACATTTTCTTTATCGTGCCAACGCACGCGCAAATATGGCACAATTACTCAGAAGACAAACACTTTGAGTGAGTAGAAATACTTTGATTAAATATAAAAAATATATTTTGCATTGTATAAATTCACTTTTTTCCACATTCAACATGTATTTGTTAAATGTAAACAATTTTTGGAAATCCCAGGACCTAAAGATGATCTCAATAAAGATCGAAAAGTTGGCACGATAAAGAAAATGTTTTTCTGAAACCTACGTCACACCAGACCGCATCTCACGATTTCTGAATAATTATCGATGAACGGTCACTAATCACCACACATTTATGTTTATTGTTACGCTTTTATTTCCAAAAGTCCACAGATTTCTGTAAAATGAAGTACATAAAGAATTAGAAATGGCAGCCAATACAAATTTTAGCGGAAGATGGTAAATAAATTGAGATTTCCAACGAGTTGAATCTTGGCTATTCTCCAGAGAAGATCAACTAATTTTCCCCACTCCAGGTCAAAAGGATTCGTCTTGATAAGATTGAGTACAAATACTTTGATTGAATGTAAAATTTTATAGCATTGTATAAATTCATTTTTTCAATCTAAAATTTTCTAGCCGTGTATAAATTCATTTTATTTATTTATTTTTAATGTAAAACTTGTAGCATTGTATACATTCATTTTTTTACACCCTATATGTATTTGTAAAATTTAAATAATATTTATAAATCCCAGGCTCTGAAGATGATCTCAATATAGATCGAAACGTTGGCATGATAAAGAAAATTTTTTCTCACGTCACACCAGATCGCATTTCACGATCTTCGAATGATCATTTAGAACTATACAAAAAATTAAAATATTTTTTTTATTATATCGTCAATATTTTTTTTAAATATAATATTGTTTTAAATTAAATGTTTACGTTAGTTTGTCATATTACGAATAATAATCAAATAAATAATCTCCCACGATTACATAGGTTGTAATTGAATTTATTGGTTGTAAGGGGCACGAGATGACTTTTGTGTACCTTCCTGCGTTTATACACACCTCCATTTCCTCAATTTGATGGAAACAAGAAAATTCAATTTACATGAAAAAACAAAATAATTCGGGAAACAACACTAAAGGAGGAATGCAATAAACATGCAAAACAACTGGGAGAGAAAGGCAGGTAATCAATTCGACAGGCCGAATCCTTTCGGCTCCTGTAACTACATAGTGACATCTTCTCGGAGAAAACATCAGCTATGTACATTTCATCTTTTGTTTTTCCAATTGAAATAATTTTCACTTTAAGTTCTGTGTTTCTGAATAATATTTTTATTTAACGCAAAACATAATTGAGTAAGAAATAAGCATTTTTATCAAGAGAAATATTTTTAATCTCAAGGAAAATTTGTTCAATGATTTATCAATTTTATGAGGCAAGAATTTTATGAGAATTAATGTACAAATGTTGACATTTTGTGGTTCCAGTGGTATTTGAAGTTCAGCGTTAAACCAGAACTCTATTCAACTTAACGTGAAAGGGCACGTGCTTTTTTTGTACGAAAAAGCCCAGCTTTGGTTAACCGCAAAGATATTATTCTTCGACATGACAACACAGGACTACACTGTCACCACCTCAAATATTAATGAACTGGGATTGGAATTTTTTCACCGTCCAGCACACAGTAAAGATTCCGTTATTTCGTAAAACAATTTAAATATCAAGTCTAAAAGATAACGAATTCTCTGTCAGTTAAATTGAAGTCTCTATGATTTTGTTTAGTTTTATTCCCGTCAATAATATTAATAGTCAATTCAATGATGGTCAATTGATTTAATTAAATATTTGCTCATAATTTGACTATAACCCTATATTTCCAGCCTTCATTGTCCTAATGATTCTTCGTATAGTCAATGTGCACTACCTCATAAAAAAGTAGTGCAGTAATTAAAAAAAAGGGATTTTTATGGCTTATTTACAACCTAGTGGAAGGTGCAAAGAAAGAAGAACGAGAGAGAGAGAGAGTGAGAGAGAGAGAGAGGGAGAGAGAGAGAAAGAGAGAGAGAGAGAGGGAGTTAGAGATAGAGCGAGGGAGAGAGAGAGAAAGAGAGAGAGAGAGGGAGTTAGAGAGAGAGAGAGAGAGAGAGAGAGAGTGAGAGCGAGAGAGAGTGAGGGGCGGGAGTGTTGAATAGAGAAGAGAGAGAAGAGAATAAGAAAGAAAGGGAAGGATATTTTTTAAAGAGAAAAAGAATGTCGATTCTTTTTTCTATTTGTATTCTGATACATTTTAAACATTCTTGAAAATGTGCTTGAATTTGCGAACGCTGTTGATTCTTTCCCCCCTCAAGAGTTTGGACATTCTGAGAGGCGATTTTCGAAGAAAAGTACACGTAAAGAGGTCTGCGGATTCCAACGTTCGGGGTTTTTATTGCCCGGATCGGAATAGAAATTAGTTGCTATTCCCAAGGGGATCCCCGGACGTTCGAACGAAGCCAATTTGAGCTAAACACGAGAATCCTGCCCTCGTCGAACATGGGGATGGTGTAAATGCCGATTGAACATTATGCTCCCCTTCATTCAAACATTGTTGTTAATTTAACAGAAGGTATTTTAACAGTGTTTTGGCGGGAAGGTAGTCGGAAGATTACGTCACGTTATACCTTATTAGAAAATATTGAAAGGTTTCGAACAACAGCTTAAAACTTTTTTATTATTTTTTATTACATTCAATTCACTAATTTCGTGGTCCCCTTGACCAATTAATACTTTAGAATTAAGGTTTTCAGTTGAGATGAAAAAAATTAATTGGTCAAGCGGACCACGAAATTAGTGAATTTAATGAATTAAAATGAAGTATACTTCACTAAAGCTCTTCGTCGCCATTTCAATTGTCGTCGAGAATCCAAACCGATTACACGACATTTGAAAAATGGCAAAAGGAGGGAAAACTCATAAGGTGGGGTTGGGATGGGGAGTTGATGTCTGAGTGGATCGAGGTCACGATAGCTCAGGTGGTAGAGTAGCGGCGTATCTAGCCGAAGGTCGTGGGTTCGAATCCCTCTCGTGCCATTAACTTTTTTTCATCTCAACTAAAAACCTTCATTAATTGTAAATTATTTATTACTATCTACTACAAATATATAAATTATGTAATGTGATAACCATTTTCATTTGCAAATATAGTGAGGTGCGATCAACTAATGTTCTTCTGCCAGCTTTATGCTTTTATGAACCTATTCATAAAGAGGTTTCGGGGACATCTCCGTTTCAATCGCCTTACTGGGCTGTACGGCTGATATTGAACATTGATTAGGCTAATGTGCCAGAAAGAGAGGATAGTTTTTCATGGAATGTGGAAAATTTGGTGGGGATTAATTTATGGGCCAAGGGTCTTTTGATGTCGTTGCGGAGGGTGGTATTGGAGACATAGTATGGAGCGTTGACTATGATTCTGATGACTTTGGATTAGAAGGACTGAATTCGTTGAATATTAGTAGGTTTAGCAGCGCCCCACAGTTCTCGACCGTAGATCCAAATCGGTTTCGGTAATATTTTGTAGAGTGTCAGTTTGTTTTTTGTCGGCACGTTATATTTCCGTCCGAGTAGTTTAGAGAGAAGTCCGTAACGTTTGTTCACGTTCTGTTTTTTATTTGTGTGTTGGTTCCAGGTTAAGGTCAACGTAGTGCCCAAGGAAGCCTACACAGTCGGTTTTAGTATTATGTAGTTGAGGAATATTATGTGAGGGGGTTTAATTATCAGGTTAAATATGTACTTGAGACGCTTCCGAAGTTTACTCTATTCGGCTATTCGATGGTCGTATACCTTCATCTCCATCGAGGCGATTGCCTGATAAAATCTCAGGCAATCGAGACTATTCTTACGTGGTAGAGTAGCGCCGTATTTAGCCAAAAATCGTGGGTTCGAATCCCGCTCGTGCCATTGACTTTTTTATCTCAACTAAAAATCTTAATTAATCGAAAGATATTAATTGGTCAAGCGGACCACGAAAACTAGTGAATTGAAAACTAAAGCTTGACAAGTTGAATCGTAAGTTCCTATTGTTTTAGACAAGGAAATTCAGACATATGTGAAAATGTATAATTAAATTAAATTAATTTGATTTTAGTTTTAGTTTTTTCGGGAATATTTGATGTTTCCAGAGAGTTGTTCCTTTTAAGCAAATTACAGACATAGCATTGCGTCCGTGCGAAGTCTGTTAAATAGGGCGAATCTCCCGGGTATTTCCTGACATTTGTCGGCTCTCTTTTTCCTAACTTCCTTTAACCGAACCAATTGTGGCCAATGAAGACTTGAAGTTAAGACCAGATTGTATGGAAGTGTCTCATAATACTCTTTTCTAATCCCACTACATTCGAACATTGCACAGGTTGTTACAGTTAAGCGAAGATCATTTTCTCCGAAATTTATCGATTGGTCATCAAATGTACGCGTTTGAGTACCAAACTTTTACTTGATTACACACCGGCATACAATTACTTAGAAGTAGTTCTTAGGCTACTACTACGGTCATGGGATCGATGATTTTAGCGAAACTTTTTTGCGATTATCGGTTGAAAGCACATTCTTCTAGCAATAGAAATAATGAATGGTGGAGTGAGTGCGGTGTTCAAACCATTTGCAAGTCATGTCAAGAGACGTGGTTGTAGAACTTCTTCAGCCTGATGATGAGCTAAAAGCTCGAAATCCGGATCGTTGCAAAACGACTTACTGTGAGTAGGAACTATCTTTTTAAAAAGGATTCTTCTATCAATTCTTGCTAATCGTTTCTTGGATGAGATTCTTATGAGAAAACAAATGTTATAAGCAGTTAAGTACTTTTTTCAAATGTAATTTTGTATCTTTAGTATACATAAATTTTTAGAGGAGAGTGGTATATAGTAGTTGATATTTTAAAAGTTGTATTCTGTAAATAAGACCAAACAGTGTTTAAAAAAATTATTTTTTAAAAATTTCATGTTTTTAGTTCAGTTTAAGGCTCTAATTATGAACGTTTATAGCAATTTCAATTAATTATTCTTTTTATGTACAGTCTTGGTTGAGATAAAAAAATCTGTGTCACGAGCGAGATTCAAACCTACGACTTCGAGTAGCGACTTTTTTCTCTCAACCAAGACCTCACATATAATGAATAATTAAGGGCTTGCTTCAAATTTGGCTTTTTACAAGAGTTGGCGTCTGAAATTTTTTACATTTATACTGTGCCAATAGTTAGATTTGGTGCCAATATCACTGAGAAAGAAAAGGATGAAGTGACAAAAAAGCTCTCCAAATGATTACTCGGAAATCGTGAGATTTGGTCTGGTGTGATGTAGGTTTCAGAAAAACATTTTCTTTATCGTGCCAACGTTTCGATCTTTATTGAGATCATCTTCAGGTCCTGGGATTTATAAACATTTTACATATACATGTTTTTGAATGTGTGTTTTTTCTCATATCCTACACGTATTTGTTAAATGTAAACAAAGTTTGTAAATCCCAGGCCCTGAAGATGATCTCAATAAAGATCGAATCGTTGGCACGATAAAGAAAATGTTTTTCTAAAACCTACATCACACCAGACCGCATCTCACGATTTCCGAATAATCATCGACTAACGGTCAATAATCACCACACAGCTTTCCAAATGTTTTCTTTTATATCTGAGGTTCTTATTTCTAATTTATGTACGGAAACAAAATTCATGCCATTACGGCTAATTTGTAGAAATCTCAACTCCTGTACATTTGCCGTGTTCGTTGAGGAGTTGTAAATATTCTTTTTCGAAAATCATAGGCTTTTATGATAAAAAATATTTTACAGAATTTTTTTAATATTTTTTATTTGCATTTGTGTCTTAAATTTTCGGGATGTGAAAACGAATAGCCGCTTCAGTTTTGATATTTCTTTTAACCTACGGTTTATGACATTTTAACCGTGGGTACCGTAGAAACAATAAAACTACATAATTATAGTTGTAAAGCTCGTATCCGCTGGTACGTATTGTTTTCTTCCCTTCGTTGTTTATCTGATAAAAACGTTAAGCTTAACGAAGAGCGTTATATAATACTGGAGATGGCACAATAGGCCAATATTTGTCGCAGTGCGTAAAGTCGTATAGAGACTAACTCCTTTTAGCTTTAACTATTTCCTGACTAAGAGTATAGTTATCAACCTAGAGTCTCCAAACGAAAGTTCGTTAAAATCGGTGATCCCTTGACCTTAGTCTTGTTAATGTCTTTCTTGTTAATGAAAATTACATACAATTACTCAGACTGATACATTTTAGTGGTTAGTTAGTATTATATACTATTAAAATACTTTAAATAGGTACCGTGCCTCACCCCTCTTAACTCCCAGGCGTCTCGCTGGACTGACTAGTGAATTGAAAAAATATTTACAGTTGAGTTTAAAAATGCAGTAGATAAACAATAAGTTTGCCGAAATGTTTGCAGTTTTGTTTCATTTGCGTTTTTTCAGATGATATCAGTACTACATTTCAGCTCAATGTAAATTCAATTAATAGTTTTTGACTTTTCTAAGTTCTAAACTTGTAATTAAAAATAATGTAATCTTAACTATTATTTAAATCTAAAAATTAAAATTTAAAATTAATTTCAATTAATTATTCAATTAATAACTTCTTTCAATTAATTCATCTTTATGTAAGGTATTGGTTGAAATGAAAAAGCGTCACAGCGGGATTCGAACCCACGACGTTCGGCTGCTCTACCACTTGAGCTTTGTGACCTCTCGGACACTAACTTCCCATCTCAACTTATCTTTCGTATTTTCCCTCCTTTTTGCCATTTTTCAAATCTCCTATAATCAGGTATCGATTCTCGGCGACAAATGAAATGGCCAAGGAGAGCATTAGTCAAGATATACTTCATTTTACTTATTAAATCCATTATATTTCGTGGTCCGATTGACCAAATAACTTCTTTCAATTAATTCATCTTTGTGTAAGGTATTGGTTGAAATGAAAAAATTAGCGTCACGAGCGGGATTCGAACCCACGTCCTTCGGCTGCTCTACCACCTGAGCTATCGTTACTTAGGATCCACTTGGACAACAACGTCCCACCTCAACCTACCTTTCGAATGAAAAATGGCAAAAAGTAGGGAAAATTTGGAAAATGTAACGGATTTAAAATTCATAATTAAAATGTCCCATTCTACACGTTTATCTAATATTAATTTTGTTTGCTTTGTTACCTAACATTTTCTTCTTTACTTTTGGTTAAAACTTCAAATATCACATATTTTGATTCAGTTAGAATATATAATACGTCAGACCAAAATTAAAATAACCAGGCCTTCTTTTGGCACTTCCAGTCTCTCCAGTCAGGACCAGGAGACCTAGTTGGAACTGCCAGTCACCTCGATGACTCATGCTCATATTAATATTGTTTAACGGTTTAATACAAAACAAATTCTTATTTTTATAACTATTTATGTGCAAATAGTTTATTAGTGCGCTCTCATTGTACTATACTTTTTTCTTCAAAAATCATTCAACGATGATCTATAGAAAGGGAGTGTTTCAATCTTTCATAAATTGCGCGACAATTTAACAAACTAATTTTGAAATTTTTGAGAATAAAGTAAGCAAAACTCAAAAAATGGACTTCAAACAACCGCCTAAAAATGTTGATTTTTTGGCGAATTTTAAAAGCTCCAAACAAATTAGCTTAGGTAAAATCCGTTCGAAATTGAGTGTTTTTATTTATTTATCGGAAAAGTGATTATGAAAAGGGGAGTTTTTGTACTCTCACTGGTTTATCTTCGCCGTGACCATTTTCCCCCTAAGAATGAACAATGGATTCTTTTACCGCCGGGCATTCAGCCAGGATAATAATCGTAAGTTTATTTTTCTAAATAAATTGTACTACCGGTTACCAGTTCCGTCTTTCCTGTGAATAGCGAAATGTACAACAATATTTTACAATTTTCACAAATGCAGTTTTTATTTTATTTTTACCATCTTTTCGGCAAGTACGGTGACCTAGGACAGCAATAGCGTTTTATTTTTTTATTTTTTTAATGACTTGTGATGTTTGAACTGTTCAACGTTAGAAAGGGCAAACGGTGAAAGTGAAAATACGTAAATATTGAACAAACGGATTTGTTCGCTTCCGTTCCATATTACATGAAATTACTTCAGAGGGATTTTTATGCTAAGGTAATTTTCTTCTCTGAAAAAAGTTGTTTTTCTTCTATAATTAAAGCGGGTTGGATTAATAATTCAATATTTCCTTTCTCAATTATTCGATTCCTTCCATTTAGACTTTTTACTTTAATATAACGAGAACTTCTACCAATCAGTAAATCTTTAGTTATCAACTTTTTTATTAAATCTATTTTACTTAACCTTTCCACCAATTAATTTAAATTAAAGTTGAACACGGTTTAAAATTAATGCTGTATTTTAAGCACAGTTTTCACATTTGTTATAGTATAAGATTAAAATCATTTGAAATGAAGCAAACTCTAGATGTTTTTTATTTTCGTTTAAGAGCTACCATTTCTCCTTTCTTGTTTTTTCGGCCTAAGCGTATAGCGATTTCTTATCAGCGATCAACTGTTTGGCCGGCTCTTTTTGTACAAAGCCTAAAAGGAAACACAGGAAAAACACAATTTTTTTTCTTCTTAGAGATCACGTTTTTCTATTTTTTCTGATCATATTTTTTCTATTTTGAACGTTAATTTTCCTGGATTCATATAGTTGATCCTTTTCAAAATATAAAACAGGGTTTTAACAATGTTCTACTTTAAACTGAAGATTATAAAAATTTCAATCATACACGCATCCTTTCACTTTGCGCACATATAAAATAATATTACAATTTTATTGATTTTTTTAAAACGCAAATATCAGTTTACGTATTTTAAATTATTGATCAGTTAGGCTAACTTTATCGCAGTGGTTGTTCAAAAATAGGACGTTTCAATTAATACATAAAAATTGTAATAATTACTTATTATCTTTATTACATATCATTATTATGTTTTTATAATATCTAAAAAAAGAATTTAATAAAAGATATTCCATGTTAAATGATAGCAATTGTTATAGTTACTTACTGACTAGTTTCTTAATTATTAGTTATAATCTTTGTGTAAGATATTGGTTGAATGAAAAAGTTAGTGTCATGAGCGGGATTCGAACCCACGACCTTCGGCTGAATACGCCGCTACTCTAACACTTGAGTTATCGTGAATTCGATCCATTCGGACACCAACTTCCCATCTCAACCCCACCTTTCGAATTTTTTATCTTTTTTGCCATTTTTCAAATCTCCTATAATCAGGTATCGATTCTCGGCGACACATGAAATGGCCACGGAGAGCTTTAGTGAAGATGTACTTCGTTTTACTTATTAAATCCATTATATTTCGTGGTCCGATTGTCCAAATAACTTTTTTTAATTAATTAATCTTTATGTAAGGTATTGGTTGAAAAAAAAAAGAGCGGGATGAAGTGGGATGTTGGTGTCCGAGGGGATCGAAGTCATGATAGCTCAAGTGGTAGAGCATCGCCGAATTTTTCATTTCAACCCAAAAATTCAAAAATATTATGTAATTGAAAGAAATTATTTGGTCAATCGGACCACGAAAGACAATGGATTAGTTATAACAGTTTCACATGTGTTGAACCATAAATTAGTCCTAAGAGGTCCAGGTTGAATTTAAACAAAGCATTACACGGTTATCATTTATAATTATATTACACTACATACTTGAATATTATTGCTTAATTATTAAATTAATCTTATCATGTTTATCGAAAAACGTAACAAATTTCATTATTTATTTTGTTTAATTAAGTTTAATTTAAATATACAATTATTTATTTTGCACATAAAAGTTGATGGGTTAATAATGCAATAATTACTGTCGCGGTAATTTAATTTCATACATTTGCAATTTTTACGTTGTTTTTTGTAACGAGCACTCGGAATAGTCAATAAATTTTCAAAATCTTATTTTATATTTATATATTTTATAAACGTTACATAAATTAATTTATATTAACCTTAAATACGGATTCAAGTTATTGTTAGATTTTAATGATGATTGATGTTATGATTTATTATAATATTCCAGCACAATGCAGGATATTAATATTTTATTATTAAATTAATATTATGCTTATTTTCAAACGGATACATTTTCTTTTCATTTTGTTTATAAATACACGAGGTAGATAAAGTTTCCTTGACTCCATAAACACCAACCTAAATATATTCATTTGAAATAAATATTGTAATAAATTCAGATCAGCCAAGTAACAATAATTGACCCTTTTATAAAAAATACTTGCAGACAAAATAAATGTATATTTGGTATTACAGTTTTACTTCAAGAACTGAATCGTAGAAAAGGATAATCCGTATTGATTAATCTAACATCTAAAATTTCTAGCATTGTATAAATTCATTTTTTTCACTTCCTTCATGTATTTGTAAAATTTAGGCAATGTTTATAAATCCCAGGGCCTGAAGATGATCTCAATAATGATCGAAGCGTGCACGATAAAGAAAATATTTTTCTAAAACCTACGTCACACCAGACCGCATCTCAAGATCTCGAAATAATCCTATTGATTAAGAACAGGCCGGCATAAGACGCCAAAACTTGCATATGTGGTATTAAGAAAAAGGTTCCTTGATGTGTCCCATTTAATTACGACGGGTTTCGTTTTGAAATTTCCTTGACTACATATAGAGAGCAAGTAGAAATGCTACCCGATATTAAAATTATTCTGGACCACGACATCAGATCTTTGGGTCCACTATTCCGACTTTTGTTACTTAATATTATTATTATTTATAAAACAAGCTAAGTGATTGACTTATTTGCGTTAACGGTTTCTTGAAAATGTAAATTATAAGCGTGAATGTATATTATAAGACTCGATGGTGAAATATTGAGTAACCATCGAACTTCAATTAGATTAGTAGTGTATGTGAAGTTTATACGGATGTTCGGCTACTCGTGTAACAAACTTTGCCGGTAGCTTCTAAATTAAAAATGGAATCAAAAAGTCCTATTTAACTATTGTCCTAATGTCTACAGTTTCGGAGTTATTCCTCTTTTTCTGAATTTTTAAATGACGTTGCTTCAATAAACCATGATAACTCCATAACTAAATGGTTTTGGTCAAATCCGTTGAAAACTACGTTAAATTTTCAATAAGATGTGAACCATAGTAAACTTGTAAACGTTTTAGTGGCGAGAACGTTTTTTCAACGTAGAAAAACTTAATATGGTGAATATAAACTACTATTTCCAAATCTACAGACCAGCAAATTTCAGAAAACCTACTACATATATCCTTTTGAGTGATGAAGAAATTGATGGAGGAAAGGAAAAAACCGTGGCTGGCGGATTGGTAAGGTGGAAAATTTAAAAAAATAAAGAACTTAAGGAAATTTTGAATGAATTTATTAAACGGTTGTCTAATTTGGGTTCGAAACCGAAATTGTGCAAGTGTTTACTTATTTAACAACACTACAGCAACTTTGATTATAAGATAATTGCTTGATTTTTCTCCGGAATAAAAACGTTTTAAAATTCAAAACGTTCTTAATTATCTAGGTGATATCTTGTTAACACTATAGCAATTTTTTCTAATGAAGAATGAGTTGATAAATATTTTATGGACGGGTGTTGGGGGTTTAATGCGACGGCAGCGCTTCAAAAATACTTTACGGGGGCTGGAAAACATTTCTAACCAAAATTGAAAAAGGTTTAATAAATTTCTTCAAAATTTCCTTAAGCTTTTTATTTTTTATTATTATTAATCTTTCCACATTATTGCCAATCCTTCAACCTCGATTTTCCTTTCCTTCATAAATTTCTTCATCTTTGGAAAAAGTAATTAAAAAAGCAATTGCACCGCTAAAAAGGACATTAAATGGAGTACGTTTGCTGCAATTTGCTAGTCTGTAGGTTTGGAAATAGTAGCTTAAAATCACCATTTCATTCAACTTAAAAATTTTTTTTTTTTTGAAATCTCGTTACTAAAACGCTTTTCACGGACGTTTACAAGTTGAAAGTTTAGTACTTATAACATCTTATTGGAAATTTAACGTAGTTTTGAATGGTACCAACGGATTTGTCTCAAACCTTTTGGTTTTAGAGTTATCGTTGTTTATTTGAAGCAAGGACGTGAAATTGTAATAATCAGAAAAAGAAGAATAACTCCGAAACTGTAGACATTCGGACCATAGTTAATTAGGACGTTTTGGTTCCATTTTTATTGTAAAATCTGCAGGCATAGTTTGTAACCCTGTATGTTGTAAAGGAAAAATATCGAGTGAGTACTAGTGAATATTGAGTATAAGTGTGGAAGTACAAAATAAGTTAATAAAAAAGAGTGAGAATGTATCTAGCCTAACAAATTTGTTAGTTAAGGGCTGAAATGACTTTTCGATAGCATTTGTTTAAAAAAACAAACAGTATATTTGATTATATAATAGTAAATAGTTTAACAATAAAATGTATTAGAACTGACAAAAAGGCATTTTTTATTGACTATTACTTGCTATAAACCCAGTTTGACTTTTATATAATAAACTAATTCCAGTTGAATATGATTTTATTGTCAGTTAAAAAATTTATTACAAGGGGATTGCCTGGGCAAACCATTGTGTATTACGATTTCAGATTTCACGATCATTAACATTCAATGATTTCGTAACGTTTTAATCTATACAGTTTCAGAGCTGTAGACAATTTATGAGTCTTACAAATCTTGTAGCAATCCAATGTGTAGAAGTGTCCACAAAATAGTGGAAGGGCCCTCTAACGCCCGTATCCCTTACTCTATTGATCCAAGTTTTAGCAACTTGACCTGCTCATGATACAATATTTAACATTTACTAAAGGTTATAAAGGTGAATTGTAAATTTAACTAATTGATAATAGTTATAAATTTTTTTAATATTTTCTTTATGGGACGATAACAGAAATTATGATAATCTTTTGTGAAAAAAGGTGAACCTTGTATATTCGTACCCACGTTGATACTGGAACATCAATAATTCAGATTATTTACGACGAAACGAACTCCAACGAGTTTGTGAGTCGGGTCCGTATCGGTCGCTTGCTTACTTAAGAAACGCCGTACTAAAATATTTTGAAGGAGTTTTTGAGAGTTTTAAAACTCGGACGGGATATTAGGGGGTTGGGAGTAGGAAAAAAAGGTCGAGAAAAAATTGGACGGAAGATATTCCAACCCTTCGAAAATTGAGGTCATGTCGTAAACGGTTGACAACCCTGAATCGTGGCATCCGGTGTATTAACATTCCGATATTAAAGAATCTCATAAATTGCTGCGCGTTCGTCCTCGGAGTTTGATTGATAGTCAGATAGGTGAAGATGGTGAATTCAATGTATTAATTTTTCACCTCATTCAAACTGAGCGACGAATGGGGAACTTAATTAAATTCTATTTGCTTTTCGTATCCAATATTGATTTATCAATGTTATCTTCGGTTTCAATTTAGCCGCATCGGTATACACCACAAAAAAGGAACCTTTACACAACCCTTCGTTCTTTTTATTACCATCTTTTATGATAATAATATCATACCTAAACTTGTTTTATTTATTTTTTTTTTACGAAGGATTGCATCAACAGAGGTTATGTAAACCCTCGGGGTGCCGGTGCTTTTGAATTAGTGAGTATATCCAGCGGCCCTGCATTCGAACCCCGGACCTTTACCTTACAGTGATGAGCGCTGTGTCAACGTCTAAAACGTTGGGCCACCGACGCCCCTCTAAAACTTATTTTCGTTGCCAAATTTGTTGCTCCAAATTATACTTAACCTATTTCACTAGGAAAAAATCTTCCATTAACAAAGGTGTGTCAAACTAATGAATAACGAGAAATAATAAATGGCTTTAAAGGACATCACTTATTTTGAGATTAAGATGGTACACGTGTGACTAGGCAGGGATGCAAGGGAAACCACCACAAAGCCCGACGTTAGTGCCCCGGGTCACCGTGACCATAATTGATCATTATGTGCCTCGGCTGCCTGATTTCCAGACTAGACAGTATGGCCTCTTTATGTCAATCAGATCGAAAGGACGAGTTTCCGTTTTTGAATTGGGGGTTAATTTCTCTTAATTTTCCATTCGTATGCTCTTACTGACTTCATAGCCATGCCTTTTGTAACAAATGTGACAAAATTCATCATGGGGTGTGTAACACGACGATGACCATAATTTATAGATAGGTTGGCAGCTCTATTATGCTATATCACTATATTACAGCGGCCTAATTGC
Source organism: Cimex lectularius (assembly GCF_000648675.2). Taxonomy (NCBI): domain Eukaryota; kingdom Metazoa; phylum Arthropoda; class Insecta; order Hemiptera; family Cimicidae; genus Cimex; species Cimex lectularius. The sequence goes on along the minus strand of NW_019392878.1, from coordinate 435,069 downwards.
CAAAGAAAAAACCTTGATATTTAGGTTTTTAGTAAATGTAGGATATATGGAGGATTTTTAATATGGAATTGATAGATTATCAAGTTTCATGTTTTGAAGGAACTTTTACATTAATACATTTACTTCCCTTATTTCGTGGTCCACGTGACCACTTAATATATTACAATTAATTAAGGTTTTTAGTTGAGGTAAAAAAGTCAATGGCACGAGCGGGATTCGAACCCACGATCTTCGGCTTGATACGCCGCTGCTCTACCACTTGAGCTATCGTGACCTCGATTCAAAAATGAGGGAAAATGCCAAAGGTGCGGTTGAGATGGGAAGTTGGTGTCCGAGTGGATCGAGGTCAAGATAGCTCAAGTGGTAGAGCAGCAGCGTATCAAGCCGAAGATCGTGGGTTCGAATCGCGCTCGTGCCATTGACTTTTTTACCTCAACTAAAAACCTTAATTAATTGTAATTAATACATTTATTTAACACGTTGAGTTCAGCGGTACCGTTGCTGCACAAACGTGTTAACAGCATCAACCGGCGGACGCCACATAGAAATGCCGCACCTGTCCCAAATTGATGCCTTGATCCATTTATATATACAAACGTAGCTTCCTGACCCAAAGACTTAATTTTTAAGAACCCCTAACACGTAATGAACGTATTTACTAGGGAAATTTTGCTAATTTAAAAATAATCGTAGGTGCTGGATACGACCACGATGGGTTTGGGAAACACCCTGAGGTTGGTGGGATCTCAACTTTTATGGCCGAGAGATGAATGGGGATTCTAGTGATAAAATACTTCCTTCTATGTTCTAGGGCTTGTTCTCTGAACGGAACAAAGCTTAATCGCTTAGCTCTTCTGTCAATCATTCAATCAACCATTTAATACTAAAATTTCATTTATACTGCGCATTCCATAATTCATAGTTCTTAGCATATATTGACCGTCAATCTGCGCTTGGCTGACCTGGCAGTCACGTTTGGGCATTTCGGCATCTTCAGGGAGTTTGATGAATTTGTTACGTCAATTTTCTTTTTTGAGCTTGTAGGAGGTACGAACGTTGGCGTTATTTGTGTCGACGCCTTTTTTTAAAAGTCGGTATAATAGTTTGTACGGTGCAAATGATGTACACGAACTGCTGTTAATTTGTGTAACTATGAGTTTTTTGTGTGTTAAATATTTTCTTTTTCTTTATTTCCAACTTTTCCGTATGTTATTTGTCGTCCTCGTACGTCATGGAGCAGTTTCACACAACTTTTCAATAGTCTTTTTTTCATGCGTTGTTTCAAATTGTTCGTATATTCTCTAGAATTATTATAATTAATATATTCGTTAATATAATAATAATTATTTGACTAGTAACTGATTTGTGATCACTGAATGGTAAATACACTGACAGGCAAAAAATTCCACTCAACCGATTTGTTTTTTCATTTTCTCGATAAAAGAAAATTCTGCCCTTAATTGGTTTCATTGTTTTTATCAATAAATATTTGTTTATGCTATGTTTTAAATTGGAAAAATTAGACGTAAGGACAATAATCCTTAATCCAAAACAAGGATAAAGGATTTTTCAATATTTAATTTTTACGGAATTTAAAATATTTATGCAGTCCCATTTGAATTCTGAAGGAATAAACTGTTTAGTTTTCATCTTTATTTCCTTAATTTCAGTTTTTATACTTAAAAATGCTACTTAGTGCTGAAGATGTTGCGCGTGGTGTGGCTCTTATTGATGATGGAGGGTCCATCAGGTATGCGGCTATTGCCATCAGAGTTCCCTCCAAAATAATGCAAGACGCCGTTAGAGGTTTTTCGAGAAACTGGGTCCTACCATATGAGATCCGGTTTTGGACGCCCTAGGGTAACAGAACCAGAGGATGACCGTTTTTTGATTTTGAGAATTTTGCGAAACCGGCACCTTGAGAACTTGGCACGTTACTGTTGTTCAAGCGATTCACCAGCTCCAGGAAATTCGAGGTGTCCTAGTTGTATTGTCCATTTTGCCCTAAGAACACACGGAGTTGTCATTGGTCTTTAGACGATTCGTCTGTTGACTTTTTACAGATGAGTGTAGAATTTCTCTACGATCTACAGATGGGCGTAGAAGAGTTTGGAGAAGGCGAAATGAAAGGTACGAGGCCTGTAATTTTTTCCAGAGCCAACTTTTCAACTCTGCTCAGCGATGGTGTGAGCGGGAATTTCAGTAGAAAGTCGCACGGAGATGATTGTGTTGGTTGTTGTCCGTGGAGAGCTTTTGACGGCTACCAATAAAATTTTGAAACATCATGCGGCTCGCATAATACAAAGGTACTTTCAACAGCTGAACATCAGGGTCTTTGCCTGTCCAGCCCGTTCTCAAGATTTGAACCCCATCGTACATTTATGGAATAACCTCAAAAGACCAATAAAAGCACGCCCATCACTTCCTGATACATTCCACGATCTGGAAAGGACTCTTCGTGAAGAATGGGCTAGCCTCCAGCAAAGAGACATTTCCAGATTAGTAGGAAGTATGATGAGGCGGTTTCGAGATGAAATTAAAGCAAGAAGAGGAAATATGCAATATTGAAATGTTACTTAAAAATCTAAAAGAAAATTAAAACAAATTTTATCTTTTATCCGTTTATTTTATCCGTCTTGTTTTCAATTTTTTAATTTTTTTCTCATTTTCCTTAGAATTTGCTATATTTTTATTTATTTTTTAAACAAAGACTCAATTATTAAACGTTAAAAAACGGGAAACTCTGATTAATGTATAAAACTATATACAAATCAACTCATATTTCAAGCAGGCGGAATTTGTTGCCTGTCAGTGTACTTTCATGAAATATTTGATAACGGGCTTTTACAAATGTCACCACCAATTAGAAGTTCAATAGCAAATAATTAATCACGTACTGCTGTTTAAAAGTTGAAAACTATTTAATTAATATTTATACTTCAAGTATATTTGGTGGTTTGCCAAGTTAAGAGAAGGAGATTTCCTCTGAAAAACGAATGAGTAAGTAATCCAACAAAATACGACTTTTAACCAAAGGTTTAATTTAACAACAATGCACCCTATACAATTCTGTATATAATCAAGTTTGCGGTATAAATAACAAATGTTAATTAATTCAAATAAACATACAACTTCAACAAACTTTTCGGTTTTGGTAGTCATTTGTAAGCTAAAATGAACACTACATTGTTCACACATATAGAACAAAAATAGAAATGATGAAGGGGCGTCGGTGGCCGCAACGGTTTAGGCGTTGACACGGCGCTCATCGATGTAAGGTAAAGGTCCCGGGTTCGAATCCAACGGCCCTGCATTCAAACCCGACATATTTAGAACTTTTTTCAAAAACACGAGCACCCCGAGGGAAAAAAACTCCTCTTAACTTTTAGCGTATTGATACTGTATATTATTTCATATTTCAGGGCTTTTAGCTACAATTTTATTTCCAAGATACGTAATGGGCTTTTTTTCAAAAACACCGGCACTCCGAGGGTTTATATAACCTCTGCTGTTGCGAACCCTCGTTAAAAAAAAAAAAAAAAAAAAAAAAAAAATAGATATGATAAATGTTGAAGTGAGTGCGGTGTTCAATCCTTTTTTCAAAAAGATAGCTCTTACTCACAGTAAGTTGTTTTACAATGATCCGGATTTCGAGCTTTTAGCCCATCATCATATTGAAGGATTTACTACAACCATATCTCTCGACACGAATTGCAAAAGTGAACTCGCCGATACCCCCGCCAACACGACGTTCCAATGCGCAGCTGGTTTTTTTGGCGTTCAATTTGAACTTGCGAAAAGCAGGAATTATAACATAAGTAACTATTATGATAGTAAATACTGTAAGAAATTAATTATAAATTAGTGATTAAAGATAGAAGATAAAAAATTAGAATAACACCTTAATATTATTAAATTATTATGAAAATAATAACAATTAAAATAATTAATTTAATTATTTGGACGTTTAATATTATTTATGTACAAATTTAAAATGGGAGGTAAATCAAAATCTATTATATTATTAATGCATTTATCTCCCTGTTCAATTTTACATTTTTTAATTTTAAATTTCTCAAACCAATCTAGTTCTCTCCCTTTGTTGAAACTATGTAACACTGTTGTATTTAAATTTGAATTGAAATTATGCATAGTTTCTTTTAGATGGTCCTGAAATTCCGAAAATTTGTCCGATTTATGCAGGTGTTCGTTTACTCTCGTTTTTATTTCTCTACCGTTTTATCCTATATATTTAATATCACAATCATTACAATTAAGTTGGTAAACCCCGCTTTATGTCAAATAGTCTACCTTGTCTTTAGGTTTTGAGAGGATGATTTTAAGTGAACCCCTACTTTTAAAAGCTATTCTAAAACCGTCTTGTTTAAAAATTTTACTAACATTTTCCGATAATTCACCAATGTGAATGTGTGGGAAGAAGAAAAGTGCGGGTTTAATTTTGCAATTTATGTCGAGAGACTTGGTTGTAGAAATCCTTCAACTTAATGATGAGCTAAGGCTCGAAATCTGGATCGTTGGAAAACATCTTACTGTGAGTAGGAACTATCTTTTTAAAAAAAAAAAAAAAAAAAGGATTTAGAACAATAATGTATTTAATTAAAAACATTTTTTTTGAAAGATTTAATATACGATCTTCAATTCATGACGGAACAAAACTTGTTTAATATCTTAAAAATGATATTGGATGTTTAACCACTTTTGACGTGAAACGTGTATAAAATTATGGAAGGGCTTAGATCGCTCTTTGGAGTGGAATTAACTTTCGTAGCAAAATCTTGAAACGAAAGCTTTGAAAACGCAATTAACAATAAGTTTTAAGCCTGCTGCCAATGGTGGTAGTTAATTAGGTCTTAGGTCCTAATGAAATGCCCCCTCCAACCTTTTAGCCAATTGAACTTTTGAACTAACAGTTATAAAATTCCTCTAATTAAGCGAGCTGTCTCCTATTACAATTAAGTATCACATTTTTAAATACAATCCCTACCTAATTTTTCAACACATAATTACATTTTTTTAGGAATGCAAACGAGAAATCTCTTGAATCATGAAAATTATTTTCTTTACTAAGTTAACGATAACGTTTTTTAAATGATATTTACTTTTAATTCAGTTGTGTGTTTTTCAAATTTCATTTTTGGTGATTATTTATCGAAAAATGTAACCTTAGTAAGTAGCAGATATCCCAACATGATGTGATAAATGAATTATTTTATTACATGTTTATTTGTAGTGAATTTGTAATATTTTTTAAGGTAAGTCAAGAACATATTTTTTTTAGATATTATTTATATATATAGTCAGTATGAAAGATGGGTGAAAGAAAAATCTGCATAGTTTTCCATTATATGTTGCAATGAACTAAATGGCTTTAGCCAAATAAAATGTAGGCATTACCTATTTATATACTTATTTTACTACACTAATCGTAAAATAAGATAACGAAACATTAAAAAACATTGAAATATTTAACTTTGACGACAATAAAATAACATCTAAGGTACTACACTTTTTCAAGCAATCATCGTAGAAGAGGGGTCAACATTTTTTTGTTTTTCTATTTTTATCTATTTCTTTCTCTTCCTTTCTCTCTGTCTCTTTCACACACACACCTTCTCTCCCTCACTCACTCTCCCCAACACTCACTCTCTCTGTCTGTCGGTCTGTCTGTCTGTCTTTCTCTCTCTCTCTCTCTCTCTCTCTCTCTCTCTCTCTCTCTCTCTCTGGCCCTCCCTTAATCTAAGGCTCTCTCTTCAGCACAAACTCAATCTTCCACTTTCGCTGTTGCTCTCTTATATTCTTTTTCTTCTCAGTCTGTCTTTTCTCTTTCACAGTCTGTTTATTCTCCTTTAATTTTTTAAATATTTATTTCTCCGTCTTACTTTCTATCTCTATACACCCTAGACTATATAATTATGCTTTCAAACTTTCCCTCTTCCTCTCATTTTTTACTTTTCCTCTTATGCATCTCGCTCTTTTCTCTCACACACTCTTTGAGTTTATTAATTTAATTTTTCTTTGTCTATCTCCCTCTAAACATCTCTCTCCATCTTCTCTCTCTTTCTCTATTTTCTTCTTTCTTTATCTCTACCTTTTGTGTTATAATCTAATCTTTATTCAAGTTTTCATTGTCCACAATTGGTTAGGTTTGAAGCAATAATTAGTAAAAAAGGGTGCAAAAAACGCCTGGGGGGAGGGGGTCCTGTCTCATTCTCCAAAAGACTTAGCACGATCCAATTCTATATTTGCAATTTGTCTAATAGGAAAAGATTCACTGCAAAAACCAAATATTCTCAGAGAAAAAAATTAAAACAACGATAAAACATATTACGACAAACTGTTAAAAGTTTTATAAAATTGATAAAACATTTAGAATATATCTCTGACTTTCCTCATTTTGGTAAAAGAGAGCATTTTGTTTCAACTGTCCGAATTACAGTTTTAAGCTGCTACTTAAAACCATTTGATCAATTGGCATTTACACCATCACCATGTCCGACGATGGCAGGATTCTCGTGCGCGTGGTAGGCATGTTAACTCAAATTGCCTACGGTTCGAACGTCCGGGTATCCCATCGGGAATAGTAACTAATTCCTATTCCGATCCGGGCAATAAAAACCCGAACGTTCGAACCCGCAGACCTTTTTACGTTGACCTTTTCTACAAAAATCGCCTTTGAGAAACCCCAGACACTAGCAAAGAAAATAGGTCAACAGCGAGATCGAAATTCGAACATAAATTTAAGAAGGATTTTTTTCACGAACAATAAGTATTCTACCTCAGTCTCTCTCTCTCTCTCTCTCTCTCTCTATATATATATATATATATATATATATATATATATATATATATCTGTTTCGCTCTCATTGTATGTATATCATGTATTTCTTAATGCCCGACAACCAGAACATTTCAATTAATTATTTAATTCAAGAAATTCAAACGAAACTGTTTTTATAACAGGTCATAGCAAATTTATATAAGTTATTCATTAGCAACATAGCTAGTAAAAACGTTGAATTTGCTTGTAAAAACCATTATACTGTAAGAGTTTGTGCGTATTTTTTCCTAATCCATAGCTTACTTTTTTAGTTATTAAGTGCTTAAACAACCAAAACATTTGAGTTAATATTTTATATTAAAAAATTCATATTGCTTTTACCTCAAATCTATAATTAAAATTCCCATAATAACATAATAGTTATTATGTTCCCAAAATAATCAAATGATTATTCGGAGATCGTGAGATGCGGTCTGGTATGACGTAGGTTTTAGAAAAACATTTTCTTTGTCGTGCCAACGTTTCGATTTTTATTGAGATCATCTTCAGGGCCTGAAATTTACAAACATTGTTTATATTTAACAAACACATGTAGGATGGGGAAAGAAAAATAATGAATTTATAAAATGCAAAAAAAGTTTTTTATATTCAATCAAAATATTTGTACTCACTCAAAGTGTTTGTTTTCTTCGTAATTGTTACGTTTCGATCTTTATTGAGACCATCTTCAGGGCCTGGGATTTATAAAGATTGTTTAAATTTTACAAATACATGTAGGATGTGAAAAAATGAATTTATACAATACTAGAAAATTTTATATTAAAAAAATGAATTTATACAATACTAGAAAATTTTTGATTAAAAAAAATGAATTTATACAATGCTCCACAATTTTCGATTCAATCAAACTATTTGTACTCACGCAAAGTGTCTGTTTTCTACGTAATTGTACCATTCTTGTGTGTCGTGTTGAGAGTGCCAGTAAGATATTGTATATGTTTATATACATTGGATTTTGAAGGGGTGGGGAAGGTAGTCGGGATAGAAATAAATTTTTATGTGAGAAGTCGGCTTCTTTGAAGTGAAAGGAGTCGACACTGGGAACAAACGTAGGTAATGGTTAGGCCTGATTATCCTTTCAGGATTGTACAGATGGGGATAATTAGGGAAAGGAAAGCTAAATTGTTGAAGGATTAGACTATGTAGAAATGTTTGATGTGTGGAATTTGATGATTGTTTTATATGTTTTGTATGATGTGATGATATATGTATGTAATCGATATTGAATATGATTAATGATATTAGCGTAGCTGCGAGTGAGTTTACATGTGTCTGTTCTGTTATTGATGCTGTGTTCATTTCTGTTGATGTAAACCATTTCTAAAAAACATCAATTAAAGATATTTATTACATCAAAGATATGTAAATAATATTTCCTCGTTCATTCACTGACCTATCAACGAACTCATTACCCACTCAATAACATTTACATCTCTTACAATATCATTTAAATTGGTGATTTCCGGTAGTTACTTTAATTAAGTTAAATACAGCTGGGTAAAGAATAAGATTAAAAGTAAGAAATAACTGGTAATTGTTCCCTGTTTCGCCGAATAATTAATTTCTTTAATCTCAAAGAATTAAGATTTGAAGCGGCTTCGACATCCCTTTTAAACTTAAAACTTCGATTTAAACTTAAAATTTCGATGGGTCGATATCCATTGCGTTTTGAATAAGTTGGTCCCTCAGGGTTAAAATTTCCCTGAGCTGTTTTGGAGAAAAGCTTTCGCCTTTATAAAAAATATTGAAGGGAAGAAAAAATTAAATAAGCACCTGCCAAAAGACTTACTCGTGTTTTCACGGCTCTCGTCTTCCCATTCAACTTCCTTAGATTCTTTAGTCTCCTCTTCATTTTGTCGCAACATGTCTTCATCCGAAAACTGTTTTTCATGAGAATACGGCAATTCGTTAATTTCGTCTTGTCTCAGATCGTCAAATCCTTCAATAATAATCTGATGCGCTAGCCGGAAGATTTCTTCTTCCTCATCTTGAACTGGTGGGGCAGTGTTCGCTTTTCCGACCGCCTTTTTCTCCAGCAAGCCTTCATTAAGCTAGCCTTCTTTTCCTGCCAAGATGCATCGATATTTGTAATGCAATCGGCAATGTTCAGTTTCTTCCAGCAACCTGTTACTATTTGACCTGAATTGCACCCAATCAAATTTAAAATTCACTTGAAATTGTGCTTAGCGTAATAAGCTTCTATATGAAAATGAAATTGTTTACGCACTGTCTTTTTCCGCGAATAAAGAAATCGGGCCTCCCACAAATATCAAATCTTTCCTCAGTTTCTTATGCGTGAATATGGAAAACCTCAAATGTCAAAACCGATAGTTTTAAGAGATTACTGTGTGAAGATAAGAAATTTGTAAAAATCCATTAGTAACTTTGTCTGTGATGTGAAATATAATGTGAAATGTAAAAATACCATAAAGTTGCTCCTCTAGTTTACTGGAGATTAGTATATGCGTTCGACCTCTCACATATTGATGTAATATTGCGTTGTAAAATATACGCAATGGAAGTAAATATTTAACAAAAGTACAGTGTACCAAGCCGAAAAGATTAATGCTCGTTCTCATCGAACGAACTGTGGCAGAGAAATATGAGGGTGCGTGCCCTCTTTGCGAGGATATATGGTTCCCTGCAGCTCGGGTTAAGAGCCGGCTCTTAAGTGTACAAACAGTGACAAGGAAAGGCCGCTCCAGAACTTGCGTCGTTTTGTAAATATGAAATTAGCATATCGAGAAAACAGACAGACAGCATTTTGGTATACTGTTGACCCAATCAGAGAACAAATAATTTTATCTTCAGGGCATTTAGGCAAAGTGCTGATTTCATGGATGAACCGTTCCTAGGAGACTATTTTTCTTACAAAAAGAAATATTCATTAATAGATTTCCGATGAAAATTTAAAATGAATTCTCCGTCTAAAGAAAAAAATTTTTTTTGTCGAAAAATATTACAATATTTTCTTTGATAAACCCTTATAGACTTTGTACAAGCTGTTTTTAAAATAAGTGTAACAAATTATATTATGCAAAGAATGTACGCGTTTATTAAATTTTGGATAACAATATGCCATCAGCAAGGAATCGAGAGCTTTCATAAAAGGGTCAATACTTTATGAATCGACAAAGGTTTTCTCCACTCTGGCGTGGGTGCAGATTGGAACCTTTTGATCTCTTGTCAGCATTGCGCCAGTTTTTCCTCTAAAATTAAATCTAATCTTGTGTAATTCGGTCCAATAAATAAACACGTTGCTCTAATATGAATTTGGATTATGGTATTAACTATTCTAAAATTTAATTGTCATTAACACGATTTTATCAAAGAATAACGGTTTTAAACCATTTGTTTTTTAATAAATAAGATATGTAGGTGAGTTTTTCTAAGAATCTTATCATTATATCTTTTAATAAATATTATTTGCAACCTAGAAATTTGTAATAAATAACAGAATATATTAGATAATAGCATTGATATAGTTACGAAAGGAAAATAGCTATAAAAGCCTTATTTCGGCTGATGGCCCGTGTGAGTGGGAGGATGTAGAAGTATGATGTAAACTTTCCATGGAAGCATAGAAGGATTAGGCACAATACATAAATCTAGGATCTGTGATATATTTATTGTTTCCTCTACCAGAGCTGTGATACTATAAGGCAATTTGTGATAATTCAATTACTAGTGTTGCAGTGTTCTTGTTAATCTCATTTATTTATTTATATTTTTGTTAACACATTTTTGTTAATTCATTTGTTAATTGTTATCTTATTTGATACCTAGTGGGTTTTTAAGAATATTTTTCCCACTATTTTCTCGTTTGATTAATTAAAAATAATAACAAACTAGGACAAGGTGCGTTGATAGGAAAAAGTTTTGAAATAGGAAGTAATAGTGCCCCGCCACTTCCCCTGCTTAATGAAAGTTAAGTAGCTTAATGTACAAGTATTTTTTTAATAAATGTTTATTCATTCAAAAAAGATAATAGCTCAACCCAACGTAATTGCATAAAATCCTTTTTTGCGTGTCATCAATATTTTCCATATCCATTTTGCAATGAAGACATTTTGTTACAACTAAGGCATTTATACAACTAAACATGTTAGTTGCTCATAAACAATTAACTTAATTAGATAGTAATATTTTTTTGTAATGCAATTCTTACCTAAAACACCTTACATGAAACAAGGACACCTTACATTTTAGATAATGTCAACCGTCCAAAGTCTTGGCCTACCATTTATCGATAGTAGCGCTTTTTCTTGCACTTTAAAACAATAAAGAGAGAGGTGGTGGCCGATACGGTTAAGGCGTTAAAACGGCGACTCTTCACTGTAAGTTCACGTATTGGATGGATTTGAAGGGAGAGAAAGATACATAGATAGATAGATAGATAGAGAGGGAGAGAGTGTGTGAAAGAGAAAGGTAAAGTGAAAGAGAGAGAGAGAAGAAAGAGAGATGAGATAGAAAACAAAGGTAGAGATGGGGAAGGATGGAGGGAGAGAGAAAGAGTGAGAGAGAGAGGGAGAGAGAGAGAGAGAGAGAGAGAGAGAGATAGAGAGGGTCATTAGCCACCAAAGCTAATAGCTTACAGTTATAATTAAATTGGCTTTACGGTAAAAGTGCAATTTTTTTCTTTCTATTTGCTATGTTTTTTTTTAGTACGTTTTATTCAATTTGCAGTGAATAAATAAAATAAATAGTATTACTGATATTATTGCTTCTCTTTGTACGTTTAGCGAGAGGTTTATTTATGTTTATGTATTTACAAATAAATGTTATAATTATTCAAAAAAACCTCCCGGGCAAGAGGTTAAACTGCGTCCAATACCCCTCCTGTACCTGGTGGCCTTCCGTAACACTTTATCCCCTTACTAACCTCATTACCTAACCTTCCATTCCTATAATAACCCCTTCCCCAACACTAACCTCCTCCCTGTTCCTTCTCCCGGCGTCCCAGGCTTTAAGGAGGGGGAGGTGTGCCGGTTCACCTATAGTGGCAGCCCCACTAATCGGCTAGGGCCAGGGTGGGTAGCTTCCCCCTGGCCTAAAACAAACAAGCTCCGAAAAATACAAAAAAAAACGCCGTATATCCGGAAGGCGAAATGCCGGTGACGTCGGGGGCACAGGCCACCCTCGGCGTTATTCACTCGGGCCCCGTTGGAGTTGGTGGAGAGAGCAGCGCCACCCAACGTATGGATACTGCTAGGAACGGAAAAGGTAACACCGAATTAGTGAGGACACTGCAGCCATTTGAGCCGGAGTCCAAAAAAAGGAAAAGAATTAGAAAAGAAAAGAGCGGAAGTGATAGTGAAGACCAGATGACAAAGAATTTCACAAGATACTGGATCATGGAAAAAAAAGAGGGGGATTTTAAAGATGACTCCCCCATCCAGATCTGCCGTGTAGTCAACCAACAAATGGGAAAAGTTAAAAATCTAAAGAAATTGTCATCAGGAATCCTGAGTATAGAGGTTACTGACTCTCTGCAGGCCAAAATGGTCATGGAGACTAAACACCTCGGCGCAACCCCTGTTAAAACCTCCCCCCACAGAAAGCTGAATTCCTCCCAGGGCGTAATCTCAGCACGAGATTTACTAATATGCTCTGAGGAGGAAATCAAAGAAGAACTGTCAAGCCAGGGGGTGATTGAAGTAAAAAGAATAAAACGAAAAACGGACAGGGGTCTCATAAATACA